>NC_092266.1:35540107-35560833 GCF_036320965.1 Panulirus ornatus
TCATAAAATACAAAGAATAATATAAAATATACTATCTTGAGTACCTCATTATCTCTTGCATTACTCATGATTTCCCTCAATATCATAATATAAGACTTCCCTCACACTTCCCACTGTACCCAAGACTTGTACTAAAGGATTATAAATATCATAAAATATAAAAAATACTATCTTGAGTACCTAATTAGCTCTTGCATTACTCATGATTTCCCTCAATATCATAATATAAGACTTCCCTCACACTTCCCACTGTACCCAAGACTTCCCTCACACTTCCCACCGTACCCAAGACTTCGCTCACACTTACCACTGTACCCCAGACTTACCTCACACTTCCCACTGTACCGACAAGTTCTACCAAGTGTAGGTGTTGACTGTATTTATGTATGATAAACCTTGCTGAATAACGAAATGCATCAGAGTAAATATCTCTATTTTATACCTACACGTTTCATGGATGAAACAATATAAAAGATAGAATTACCCAACACTACTATTTCAGATATCTTTTACCATCCTACGTGGGAAATCCAAAGGGGTTATCATGTCTCGGATGAATACACATAAATAGCTTGTAGCTCCTTCCATGCAGTCTTCATTGTATTACTATCTTCACTATATCCTTATCTTGACAAAACATTCACCTTCACTAACCACTATCTTCACTATATCCTTATCTTCACTAAACATTCATCACCAACCACTATCTTCACTATCTCCTTCTCTTCACTATACATTCACCTTTACTAACCACTATCTTCACTATATCCTTATCTTCAATAAACATTCACCTTCACTAACCACTATCTTCACTATATCATTATCTTCACTAAACATTCATCACTAACCACTGTCTTCACTATCTCCTTATCTTCACTAAACCTTCACCTTCACTAACCACTATCTTCACTATATCCTTATCTTCAATAAACTTTCATCACTAATCACTATCTTCAATATATCCTTATCTTCACTACACCCAAAGCTACAAAATATCATTTTCAATGAGATTGGATTGTTTTGTGTTCACTATATTCTTCACTACACCATCATGCTGACAATACTATTGCCCTTATTCTACCTGGAAAGGCCATCATCAACTATAACCTAACAAGACCTTCATCATCGTAATTAAGGCCCTCATCACTTCACCCTCAGTTACACTGACCTTTGGCCTTATCATTAGGGGTGAGGTTCATAGATCTCTTTCCACAGACACAAACACACACACACACACACGCACACACACACACACACACATACACAACACAGAACACACACACACACACACACACACACACACACACACACACACACACACACACACACACACACACACACACACATACAGCGTTATCAACACAGTAACACTCATCTCTACTGGTCAAATTTTACACTTACTGTAGCGGGTTATCAGTGATACAAGCTCGTTATACCTTTACTTCAGATTGAAATCAATGATACTACTCAATCTTTATATTCACTACAAGTGGAAACCATCAAGGATACTGTTCAATCTTCACTTTAATTGCCATCTAGTATAACATTCTGCAGCTGTATAACATCGTGCAAGAGTAATTCAAAAGATAATCAATGGACCCTCAACAAAGAGTTAGACGATTAGTTGAGGTGCGTGAAAGAGCAAAAAGGGAAGAACGAGAAAACGCAAGAGTGTGGCGATAGATGCGACGTGAGCGCGGGAGGGGTAGGAGAGCTCCTAGTGTGGTGGTACCTGTGCACCAACAAGAAGTGAGAAGAGAAAATCGCGTGGCATAGGTACGCAAGGCGGCAGCTGAAAGAGAAAGAGTTGATGCCAACCAGTGGGCTGCAAGCCGCTTTGCTGCAAGGAGGGCAGCAAGACAGAGAAGAAACCAAGGAAATGAGAGCAGAATGCTTGTCCCTTACCATTATTGGGATAGAGTCAATCTTCCTCCGGAGGATGAATCACACAATAACAATGGTCCTTCTACGGTATTCAGGGAACTACTCGACGATCACTCCTACCCAAGAGTAAGCACTATAGAATACAGTACCTCCTACCCAACATTAAGCACTTTAGACGACAGGACCTCCTACCCAACATTAGGCACCTTAGATAGTAGCTCCTACCCAACATTAAGCAGCTTAGATAGTAGCTCCTACCCAACATTAAGCAGCTTAGATAGTAGCTCCTACCCAACATTAAGCAGCTTAGATAGTAGCTCCTACCCAACATTAAGCAGCTTAGATAGTAGCTCCTACCCAACATTAAGCAGCTTAGATAGCAGCTCCTACCCAACATTAAGCAGCTTAGATAGCAGCTCCTACCCAACATTAAGCAGCTTAGATAGTAGCTCCTACCCAACATTAAGCAGCTTAGATAGTAGCTCCTACCCAACATTAAGCAGCTTAGATAGTAGCTCCTACCCAACATTAAGCAGCTTAGATAGCAGCTCCTACCCAACATTAAGCAGCTTAGATAGTAGCTCCTACCCAACATTAAGCAACTGTGATGACTCTATCTCCTACCCAACACTATGCAAAATGACAAGCCATTCAGAATTCATCGAGGGTCAGGCCGTGCACGAACAGGGGCAGGTGTGCTCCACTCTGTACACCAACCCCAGTCATCATAGCAGTGAAGATAACGGCTGCTCCTGCTGTTCAGACCCAGTGCAATATATATTTACACACTGCCTCGTGGAGGAGGAGCGCGCCCTCATCATACAACCCGGGAAAGACTCCATCCAACGCATCAGGATACTGGGCAAGGGCGCCAACGGGCTGGTGGGAGAGGTCATCTTCAATGGAGAACAGATGGTCATGAAGACCTTCTGCTTGGAAAACATCTGCGACCTGGTCCACGAGATGCGGGTCCAGCGGGAGCTCGCCGGAGCCGGAGGTGCCCCCGAAGTGCGCGGGCTGAGCCTCGACAGGGCCCAGTTGGTGATGACCTTCACTGGCAGCACGTACCACCAATATATCCGCACCTGCACCGACCTCCAGCTCGTCCAGACCCTCTCCATTATCGCCCAGAAACTCCAAGAAATCCATGATAAGGGCATCCTCCACAACGACCTCAAGGTCGATAACATAACGACGGGGATCGCTCCAGAAGCCGACATCCACATCATCGACTTCGGCCTGAGTAGGAGAGTGGGCCAAGTGCTGAGGATTGGCAGCGGCGACCACAAAGAGACTTGGTATTCCCCTGAGATGCAGGCCTGGCAGCCCCTCACCCCGGCCAGCGACGTCTACTCCCTGGGCTTTCTCATCGGAATGGTCCTGACCACAGCCGCTAAAGATGTCGACCTCCAGGATCATCTGCTGGACCTTCAGATCCAGGCAATGCAGCACGACCCTCTGGCCCGCCCATCACTCCAGGACATCATCAACGAACTGGACTTCATCGCACAACTGTATATGAACAGTGGGAGAGACAGACCTTCCCCACCTCATTTGAGAGCCACTCCTACCCAAGAGTGAGCACCTCCCTAACAGTAAACATTGTAAATATCATAGCCTTAATTATCATTTTCTTGTACTAAAGGATTATAAATATCATAAAATACAAAGAATAATATAAAATATACTATCTTGAGTACCTCATTATCTCTTGCATTACTCATGATTTCCCTCAATATCATAATATAAGACTTCCCTCACACTTCCCACTGTACCCAAGACTTGTACTAAAGGATTATAAATATCATAAAATATAAAAAATACTATCTTGAGTACCTAATTAGCTCTTGCATTACTCATGATTTCCCTCAATATCATAATATAAGACTTCCCTCACACTTCCCACTGTACCCAAGACTTCCCTCACACTTCCCACCGTACCCAAGACTTCGCTCACACTTACCACTGTACCCCAGACTTACCTCACACTTCCCACTGTACCGACAAGTTCTACCAAGTGTAGGTGTTGACTGTATTTATGTATGATAAACCTTGCTGAATAACGAAATGCATCAGAGTAAATATCTCTATTTTATACCTACACGTTTCATGGATGAAACAATATAAAAGATAGAATTACCCAACACTACTATTTCAGATATCTTTTACCATCCTACGTGGGAAATCCAAAGGGGTTATCATGTCTCGGATGAATACACATAAATAGCTTGTAGCTCCTTCCATGCAGTCTTCATTGTATTACTATCTTCACTATATCCTTATCTTGACAAAACATTCACCTTCACTAACCACTATCTTCACTATATCCTTATCTTCACTAAACATTCATCACCAACCACTATCTTCACTATCTCCTTCTCTTCACTATACATTCACCTTTACTAACCACTATCTTCACTATATCCTTATCTTCAATAAACATTCACCTTCACTAACCACTATCTTCACTATATCATTATCTTCACTAAACATTCATCACTAACCACTGTCTTCACTATCTCCTTATCTTCACTAAACCTTCACCTTCACTAACCACTATCTTCACTATATCCTTATCTTCAATAAACTTTCATCACTAATCACTATCTTCAATATATCCTTATCTTCACTACACCCAAAGCTACAAAATATCATTTTCAATGAGATTGGATTGTTTTGTGTTCACTATATTCTTCACTACACCATCATGCTGACAATACTATTGCCCTTATTCTACCTGGAAAGGCCATCATCAACTATAACCTAACAAGACCTTCATCATCGTAATTAAGGCCCTCATCACTTCACCCTCAGTTACACTGACCTTTGGCCTTATCATTAGGGGTGAGGTTCATAGATCTCTTTCCACAGACACAAACACACACACACACACACGCACACACACACACACACACATACACAACACAGAACACACACACACACACACACACACACACACACACACACACACACACACACATACACACACACACATACAGCGTTATCAACACAGTAACACTCATCTCTACTGGTCAAATTTTACACTTACTGTAGCGGGTTATCAGTGATACAAGCTCGTTATACCTTTACTTCAGATTGAAATCAATGATACTACTCAATCTTTATATTCACTACAAGTGGAAACCATCAAGGATACTGTTCAATCTTCACTTTAATTGCCATCTAGTATAACATTCTGCAGCTGTATAACATCGTGCAAGAGTAATTCAAAAGATAATCAATGGACCCTCAACAAAGAGTTAGACGATTAGTTGAGGTGCGTGAAAGAGCAAAAAGGGAAGAACGAGAAAACGCAAGAGTGTGGCGATAGATGCGACGTGAGCGCGGGAGGGGTAGGAGAGCTCCTAGTGTGGTGGTACCTGTGCACCAACAAGAAGTGAGAAGAGAAAATCGCGTGGCATAGGTACGCAAGGCGGCAGCTGAAAGAGAAAGAGTTGATGCCAACCAGTGGGCTGCAAGCCGCTTTGCTGCAAGGAGGGCAGCAAGACAGAGAAGAAACCAAGGAAATGAGAGCAGAATGCTTGTCCCTTACCATTATTGGGATAGAGTCAATCTTCCTCCGGAGGATGAATCACACAATAACAATGGTCCTTCTACGGTATTCAGGGAACTACTCGACGATCACTCCTACCCAAGAGTAAGCACTATAGAATACAGTACCTCCTACCCAACATTAAGCACTTTAGACGACAGGACCTCCTACCCAACATTAGGCACCTTAGATAGTAGCTCCTACCCAACATTAAGCAGCTTAGATAGTAGCTCCTACCCAACATTAAGCAGCTTAGATAGTAGCTCCTACCCAACATTAAGCAGCTTAGATAGTAGCTCCTACCCAACATTAAGCAGCTTAGATAGTAGCTCCTACCCAACATTAAGCAGCTTAGATAGCAGCTCCTACCCAACATTAAGCAGCTTAGATAGCAGCTCCTACCCAACATTAAGCAGCTTAGATAGTAGCTCCTACCCAACATTAAGCAGCTTAGATAGTAGCTCCTACCCAACATTAAGCAGCTTAGATAGTAGCTCCTACCCAACATTAAGCAGCTTAGATAGCAGCTCCTACCCAACATTAAGCAGCTTAGATAGTAGCTCCTACCCAACATTAAGCAACTGTGATGACTCTATCTCCTACCCAACACTATGCAAAATGACAAGCCATTCAGAATTCATCGAGGGTCAGGCCGTGCACGAACAGGGGCAGGTGTGCTCCACTCTGTACACCAACCCCAGTCATCATAGCAGTGAAGATAACGGCTGCTCCTGCTGTTCAGACCCAGTGCAATATATATTTACACACTGCCTCGTGGAGGAGGAGCGCGCCCTCATCATACAACCCGGGAAAGACTCCATCCAACGCATCAGGATACTGGGCAAGGGCGCCAACGGGCTGGTGGGAGAGGTCATCTTCAATGGAGAACAGATGGTCATGAAGACCTTCTGCTTGGAAAACATCTGCGACCTGGTCCACGAGATGCGGGTCCAGCGGGAGCTCGCCGGAGCCGGAGGTGCCCCCGAAGTGCGCGGGCTGAGCCTCGACAGGGCCCAGTTGGTGATGACCTTCACTGGCAGCACGTACCACCAATATATCCGCACCTGCACCGACCTCCAGCTCGTCCAGACCCTCTCCATTATCGCCCAGAAACTCCAAGAAATCCATGATAAGGGCATCCTCCACAACGACCTCAAGGTCGATAACATAACGACGGGGATCGCTCCAGAAGCCGACATCCACATCATCGACTTCGGCCTGAGTAGGAGAGTGGGCCAAGTGCTGAGGATTGGCAGCGGCGACCACAAAGAGACTTGGTATTCCCCTGAGATGCAGGCCTGGCAGCCCCTCACCCCGGCCAGCGACGTCTACTCCCTGGGCTTTCTCATCGGAATGGTCCTGACCACAGCCGCTAAAGATGTCGACCTCCAGGATCATCTGCTGGACCTTCAGATCCAGGCAATGCAGCACGACCCTCTGGCCCGCCCATCACTCCAGGACATCATCAACGAACTGGACTTCATCGCACAACTGTATATGAACAGTGGGAGAGACAGACCTTCCCCACCTCATTTGAGAGCCACTCCTACCCAAGAGTGAGCACCTCCCTAACAGTAAACATTGTAAATATCATAGCCTTAATTATCATTTTCTTGTACTAAAGGATTATAAATATCATAAAATACAAAGAATAATATAAAATATACTATCTTGAGTACCTCATTATCTCTTGCATTACTCATGATTTCCCTCAATATCATAATATAAGACTTCCCTCACACTTCCCACTGTACCCAAGACTTGTACTAAAGGATTATAAATATCATAAAATATAAAAAATACTATCTTGAGTACCTAATTAGCTCTTGCATTACTCATGATTTCCCTCAATATCATAATATAAGACTTCCCTCACACTTCCCACTGTACCCAAGACTTCCCTCACACTTCCCACCGTACCCAAGACTTCGCTCACACTTACCACTGTACCCCAGACTTACCTCACACTTCCCACTGTACCGACAAGTTCTACCAAGTGTAGGTGTTGACTGTATTTATGTATGATAAACCTTGCTGAATAACGAAATGCATCAGAGTAAATATCTCTATTTTATACCTACACGTTTCATGGATGAAACAATATAAAAGATAGAATTACCCAACACTACTATTTCAGATATCTTTTACCATCCTACGTGGGAAATCCAAAGGGGTTATCATGTCTCGGATGAATACACATAAATAGCTTGTAGCTCCTTCCATGCAGTCTTCATTGTATTACTATCTTCACTATATCCTTATCTTGACAAAACATTCACCTTCACTAACCACTATCTTCACTATATCCTTATCTTCACTAAACATTCATCACCAACCACTATCTTCACTATCTCCTTCTCTTCACTATACATTCACCTTTACTAACCACTATCTTCACTATATCCTTATCTTCAATAAACATTCACCTTCACTAACCACTATCTTCACTATATCATTATCTTCACTAAACATTCATCACTAACCACTGTCTTCACTATCTCCTTATCTTCACTAAACCTTCACCTTCACTAACCACTATCTTCACTATATCCTTATCTTCAATAAACTTTCATCACTAATCACTATCTTCAATATATCCTTATCTTCACTACACCCAAAGCTACAAAATATCATTTTCAATGAGATTGGATTGTTTTGTGTTCACTATATTCTTCACTACACCATCATGCTGACAATACTATTGCCCTTATTCTACCTGGAAAGGCCATCATCAACTATAACCTAACAAGACCTTCATCATCGTAATTAAGGCCCTCATCACTTCACCCTCAGTTACACTGACCTTTGGCCTTATCATTAGGGGTGAGGTTCATAGATCTCTTTCCACAGACACAAACACACACACACACACACGCACACACACACACACACACATACACAACACAGAACACACACACACACACACACACACACACACACACACACACACACACACACACATACACACACACACATACAGCGTTATCAACACAGTAACACTCATCTCTACTGGTCAAATTTTACACTTACTGTAGCGGGTTATCAGTGATACAAGCTCGTTATACCTTTACTTCAGATTGAAATCAATGATACTACTCAATCTTTATATTCACTACAAGTGGAAACCATCAAGGATACTGTTCAATCTTCACTTTAATTGCCATCTAGTATAACATTCTGCAGCTGTATAACATCGTGCAAGAGTAATTCAAAAGATAATCAATGGACCCTCAACAAAGAGTTAGACGATTAGTTGAGGTGCGTGAAAGAGCAAAAAGGGAAGAACGAGAAAACGCAAGAGTGTGGCGATAGATGCGACGTGAGCGCGGGAGGGGTAGGAGAGCTCCTAGTGTGGTGGTACCTGTGCACCAACAAGAAGTGAGAAGAGAAAATCGCGTGGCATAGGTACGCAAGGCGGCAGCTGAAAGAGAAAGAGTTGATGCCAACCAGTGGGCTGCAAGCCGCTTTGCTGCAAGGAGGGCAGCAAGACAGAGAAGAAACCAAGGAAATGAGAGCAGAATGCTTGTCCCTTACCATTATTGGGATAGAGTCAATCTTCCTCCGGAGGATGAATCACACAATAACAATGGTCCTTCTACGGTATTCAGGGAACTACTCGACGATCACTCCTACCCAAGAGTAAGCACTATAGAATACAGTACCTCCTACCCAACATTAAGCACTTTAGACGACAGGACCTCCTACCCAACATTAGGCACCTTAGATAGTAGCTCCTACCCAACATTAAGCAGCTTAGATAGTAGCTCCTACCCAACATTAAGCAGCTTAGATAGTAGCTCCTACCCAACATTAAGCAGCTTAGATAGTAGCTCCTACCCAACATTAAGCAGCTTAGATAGTAGCTCCTACCCAACATTAAGCAGCTTAGATAGCAGCTCCTACCCAACATTAAGCAGCTTAGATAGCAGCTCCTACCCAACATTAAGCAGCTTAGATAGTAGCTCCTACCCAACATTAAGCAGCTTAGATAGTAGCTCCTACCCAACATTAAGCAGCTTAGATAGTAGCTCCTACCCAACATTAAGCAGCTTAGATAGCAGCTCCTACCCAACATTAAGCAGCTTAGATAGTAGCTCCTACCCAACATTAAGCAACTGTGATGACTCTATCTCCTACCCAACACTATGCAAAATGACAAGCCATTCAGAATTCATCGAGGGTCAGGCCGTGCACGAACAGGGGCAGGTGTGCTCCACTCTGTACACCAACCCCAGTCATCATAGCAGTGAAGATAACGGCTGCTCCTGCTGTTCAGACCCAGTGCAATATATATTTACACACTGCCTCGTGGAGGAGGAGCGCGCCCTCATCATACAACCCGGGAAAGACTCCATCCAACGCATCAGGATACTGGGCAAGGGCGCCAACGGGCTGGTGGGAGAGGTCATCTTCAATGGAGAACAGATGGTCATGAAGACCTTCTGCTTGGAAAACATCTGCGACCTGGTCCACGAGATGCGGGTCCAGCGGGAGCTCGCCGGAGCCGGAGGTGCCCCCGAAGTGCGCGGGCTGAGCCTCGACAGGGCCCAGTTGGTGATGACCTTCACTGGCAGCACGTACCACCAATATATCCGCACCTGCACCGACCTCCAGCTCGTCCAGACCCTCTCCATTATCGCCCAGAAACTCCAAGAAATCCATGATAAGGGCATCCTCCACAACGACCTCAAGGTCGATAACATAACGACGGGGATCGCTCCAGAAGCCGACATCCACATCATCGACTTCGGCCTGAGTAGGAGAGTGGGCCAAGTGCTGAGGATTGGCAGCGGCGACCACAAAGAGACTTGGTATTCCCCTGAGATGCAGGCCTGGCAGCCCCTCACCCCGGCCAGCGACGTCTACTCCCTGGGCTTTCTCATCGGAATGGTCCTGACCACAGCCGCTAAAGATGTCGACCTCCAGGATCATCTGCTGGACCTTCAGATCCAGGCAATGCAGCACGACCCTCTGGCCCGCCCATCACTCCAGGACATCATCAACGAACTGGACTTCATCGCACAACTGTATATGAACAGTGGGAGAGACAGACCTTCCCCACCTCATTTGAGAGCCACTCCTACCCAAGAGTGAGCACCTCCCTAACAGTAAACATTGTAAATATCATAGCCTTAATTATCATTTTCTTGTACTAAAGGATTATAAATATCATAAAATACAAAGAATAATATAAAATATACTATCTTGAGTACCTCATTATCTCTTGCATTACTCATGATTTCCCTCAATATCATAATATAAGACTTCCCTCACACTTCCCACTGTACCCAAGACTTGTACTAAAGGATTATAAATATCATAAAATATAAAAAATACTATCTTGAGTACCTAATTAGCTCTTGCATTACTCATGATTTCCCTCAATATCATAATATAAGACTTCCCTCACACTTCCCACTGTACCCAAGACTTCCCTCACACTTCCCACCGTACCCAAGACTTCGCTCACACTTACCACTGTACCCCAGACTTACCTCACACTTCCCACTGTACCGACAAGTTCTACCAAGTGTAGGTGTTGACTGTATTTATGTATGATAAACCTTGCTGAATAACGAAATGCATCAGAGTAAATATCTCTATTTTATACCTACACGTTTCATGGATGAAACAATATAAAAGATAGAATTACCCAACACTACTATTTCAGATATCTTTTACCATCCTACGTGGGAAATCCAAAGGGGTTATCATGTCTCGGATGAATACACATAAATAGCTTGTAGCTCCTTCCATGCAGTCTTCATTGTATTACTATCTTCACTATATCCTTATCTTGACAAAACATTCACCTTCACTAACCACTATCTTCACTATATCCTTATCTTCACTAAACATTCATCACCAACCACTATCTTCACTATCTCCTTCTCTTCACTATACATTCACCTTTACTAACCACTATCTTCACTATATCCTTATCTTCAATAAACATTCACCTTCACTAACCACTATCTTCACTATATCATTATCTTCACTAAACATTCATCACTAACCACTGTCTTCACTATCTCCTTATCTTCACTAAACCTTCACCTTCACTAACCACTATCTTCACTATATCCTTATCTTCAATAAACTTTCATCACTAATCACTATCTTCAATATATCCTTATCTTCACTACACCCAAAGCTACAAAATATCATTTTCAATGAGATTGGATTGTTTTGTGTTCACTATATTCTTCACTACACCATCATGCTGACAATACTATTGCCCTTATTCTACCTGGAAAGGCCATCATCAACTATAACCTAACAAGACCTTCATCATCGTAATTAAGGCCCTCATCACTTCACCCTCAGTTACACTGACCTTTGGCCTTATCATTAGGGGTGAGGTTCATAGATCTCTTTCCACAGACACAAACACACACACACACACACGCACACACACACACACACATACACAACACAGAACACACACACACACACACACACACACACACACACACACACACACACACACACACACATACACACACACACATACAGCGTTATCAACACAGTAACACTCATCTCTACTGGTCAAATTTTACACTTACTGTAGCGGGTTATCAGTGATACAAGCTCGTTATACCTTTACTTCAGATTGAAATCAATGATACTACTCAATCTTTATATTCACTACAAGTGGAAACCATCAAGGATACTGTTCAATCTTCACTTTAATTGCCATCTAGTATAACATTCTGCAGCTGTATAACATCGTGCAAGAGTAATTCAAAAGATAATCAATGGACCCTCAACAAAGAGTTAGACGATTAGTTGAGGTGCGTGAAAGAGCAAAAAGGGAAGAACGAGAAAACGCAAGAGTGTGGCGATAGATGCGACGTGAGCGCGGGAGGGGTAGGAGAGCTCCTAGTGTGGTGGTACCTGTGCACCAACAAGAAGTGAGAAGAGAAAATCGCGTGGCATAGGTACGCAAGGCGGCAGCTGAAAGAGAAAGAGTTGATGCCAACCAGTGGGCTGCAAGCCGCTTTGCTGCAAGGAGGGCAGCAAGACAGAGAAGAAACCAAGGAAATGAGAGCAGAATGCTTGTCCCTTACCATTATTGGGATAGAGTCAATCTTCCTCCGGAGGATGAATCACACAATAACAATGGTCCTTCTACGGTATTCAGGGAACTACTCGACGATCACTCCTACCCAAGAGTAAGCACTATAGAATACAGTACCTCCTACCCAACATTAAGCACTTTAGACGACAGGACCTCCTACCCAACATTAGGCACCTTAGATAGTAGCTCCTACCCAACATTAAGCAGCTTAGATAGTAGCTCCTACCCAACATTAAGCAGCTTAGATAGTAGCTCCTACCCAACATTAAGCAGCTTAGATAGTAGCTCCTACCCAACATTAAGCAGCTTAGATAGTAGCTCCTACCCAACATTAAGCAGCTTAGATAGCAGCTCCTACCCAACATTAAGCAGCTTAGATAGCAGCTCCTACCCAACATTAAGCAGCTTAGATAGCAGCTCCTACCCAACATTAAGCAGCTTAGATAGTAGCTCCTACCCAACATTAAGCAGCTTAGATAGTAGCTCCTACCCAACATTAAGCAGCTTAGATAGTAGCTCCTACCCAACATTAAGCAGCTTAGATAGCAGCTCCTACCCAACATTAAGCAGCTTAGATAGTAGCTCCTACCCAACATTAAGCAACTGTGATGACTCTATCTCCTACCCAACACTATGCAAAATGACAAGCCATTCAGAATTCATCGAGGGTCAGGCCGTGCACGAACAGGGGCAGGTGTGCTCCACTCTGTACACCAACCCCAGTCATCATAGCAGTGAAGATAACGGCTGCTCCTGCTGTTCAGACCCAGTGCAATATATATTTACACACTGCCTCGTGGAGGAGGAGCGCGCCCTCATCATACAACCCGGGAAAGACTCCATCCAACGCATCAGGATACTGGGCAAGGGCGCCAACGGGCTGGTGGGAGAGGTCATCTTCAATGGAGAACAGATGGTCATGAAGACCTTCTGCTTGGAAAACATCTGCGACCTGGTCCACGAGATGCGGGTCCAGCGGGAGCTCGCCGGAGCCGGAGGTGCCCCCGAAGTGCGCGGGCTGAGCCTCGACAGGGCCCAGTTGGTGATGACCTTCACTGGCAGCACGTACCACCAATATATCCGCACCTGCACCGACCTCCAGCTCGTCCAGACCCTCTCCATTATCGCCCAGAAACTCCAAGAAATCCATGATAAGGGCATCCTCCACAACGACCTCAAGGTCGATAACATAACGACGGGGATCGCTCCAGAAGCCGACATCCACATCATCGACTTCGGCCTGAGTAGGAGAGTGGGCCAAGTGCTGAGGATTGGCAGCGGCGACCACAAAGAGACTTGGTATTCCCCTGAGATGCAGGCCTGGCAGCCCCTCACCCCGGCCAGCGACGTCTACTCCCTGGGCTTTCTCATCGGAATGGTCCTGACCACAGCCGCTAAAGATGTCGACCTCCAGGATCATCTGCTGGACCTTCAGATCCAGGCAATGCAGCACGACCCTCTGGCCCGCCCATCACTCCAGGACATCATCAACGAACTGGACTTCATCGCACAACTGTATATGAACAGTGGGAGAGACAGACCTTCCCCACCTCATTTGAGAGCCACTCCTACCCAAGAGTGAGCACCTCCCTAACAGTAAACATTGTAAATATCATAGCCTTAATTATCATTTTCTTGTACTAAAGGATTATAAATATCATAAAATACAAAGAATAATATAAAATATACTATCTTGAGTACCTCATTATCTCTTGCATTACTCATGATTTCCCTCAATATCATAATATAAGACTTCCCTCACACTTCCCACTGTACCCAAGACTTGTACTAAAGGATTATAAATATCATAAAATATAAAAAATACTATCTTGAGTACCTAATTAGCTCTTGCATTACTCATGATTTCCCTCAATATCATAATATAAGACTTCCCTCACACTTCCCACTGTACCCAAGACTTCCCTCACACTTCCCACCGTACCCAAGACTTCGCTCACACTTACCACTGTACCCCAGACTTACCTCACACTTCCCACTGTACCGACAAGTTCTACCAAGTGTAGGTGTTGACTGTATTTATGTATGATAAACCTTGCTGAATAACGAAATGCATCAGAGTAAATATCTCTATTTTATACCTACACGTTTCATGGATGAAACAATATAAAAGATAGAATTACCCAACACTACTATTTCAGATATCTTTTACCATCCTACGTGGGAAATCCAAAGGGGTTATCATGTCTCGGATGAATACACATAAATAGCTTGTAGCTCCTTCCATGCAGTCTTCATTGTATTACTATCTTCACTATATCCTTATCTTGACAAAACATTCACCTTCACTAACCACTATCTTCACTATATCCTTATCTTCACTAAACATTCATCACCAACCACTATCTTCACTATCTCCTTCTCTTCACTATACATTCACCTTTACTAACCACTATCTTCACTATATCCTTATCTTCAATAAACATTCACCTTCACTAACCACTATCTTCACTATATCATTATCTTCACTAAACATTCATCACTAACCACTGTCTTCACTATCTCCTTATCTTCACTAAACCTTCACCTTCACTAACCACTATCTTCACTATATCCTTATCTTCAATAAACTTTCATCACTAATCACTATCTTCAATATATCCTTATCTTCACTACACCCAAAGCTACAAAATATCATTTTCAATGAGATTGGATTGTTTTGTGTTCACTATATTCTTCACTACACCATCATGCTGACAATACTATTGCCCTTATTCTACCTGGAAAGGCCATCATCAACTATAACCTAACAAGACCTTCATCATCGTAATTAAGGCCCTCATCACTTCACCCTCAGTTACACTGACCTTTGGCCTTATCATTAGGGGTGAGGTTCATAGATCTCTTTCCACAGACACAAACACACACACACACACACGCACACACACACACACACACATACACAACACAGAACACACACACACACACACACACACACACACACACACACACACACACACACATACACACACACACATACAGCGTTATCAACACAGTAACACTCATCTCTACTGGTCAAATTTTACACTTACTGTAGCGGGTTATCAGTGATACAAGCTCGTTATACCTTTACTTCAGATTGAAATCAATGATACTACTCAATCTTTATATTCACTACAAGTGGAAACCATCAAGGATACTGTTCAATCTTCACTTTAATTGCCATCTAGTATAACATTCTGCAGCTGTATAACATCGTGCAAGAGTAATTCAAAAGATAATCAATGGACCCTCAACAAAGAGTTAGACGATTAGTTGAGGTGCGTGAAAGAGCAAAAAGGGAAGAACGAGAAAACGCAAGAGTGTGGCGATAGATGCGACGTGAGCGCGGGAGGGGTAGGAGAGCTCCTAGTGTGGTGGTACCTGTGCACCAACAAGAAGTGAGAAGAGAAAATCGCGTGGCATAGGTACGCAAGGCGGCAGCTGAAAGAGAAAGAGTTGATGCCAACCAGTGGGCTGCAAGCCGCTTTGCTGCAAGGAGGGCAGCAAGACAGAGAAGAAACCAAGGAAATGAGAGCAGAATGCTTGTCCCTTACCATTATTGGGATAGAGTCAATCTTCCTCCGGAGGATGAATCACACAATAACAATGGTCCTTCTACGGTATTCAGGGAACTACTCGACGATCACTCCTACCCAAGAGTAAGCACTATAGAATACAGTACCTCCTACCCAACATTAAGCACTTTAGACGACAGGACCTCCTACCCAACATTAGGCACCTTAGATAGTAGCTCCTACCCAACATTAAGCAGCTTAGATAGTAGCTCCTACCCAACATTAAGCAGCTTAGATAGTAGCTCCTACCCAACATTAAGCAGCTTAGATAGTAGCTCCTACCCAACATTAAGCAGCTTAGATAGTAGCTCCTACCCAACATTAAGCAGCTTAGATAGCAGCTCCTACCCAACATTAAGCAGCTTAGATAGCAGCTCCTACCCAACATTAAGCAGCTTAGATAGTAGCTCCTACCCAACATTAAGCAGCTTAGATAGTAGCTCCTACCCAACATTAAGCAGCTTAGATAGTAGCTCCTACCCAACATTAAGCAGCTTAGATAGCAGCTCCTACCCAACATTAAGCAGCTTAGATAGTAGCTCCTACCCAACATTAAGCAACTGTGATGACTCTATCTCCTACCCAACACTATGCAAAATGACAAGCCATTCAGAATTCATCGAGGGTCAGGCCGTGCACGAACAGGGGCAGGTGTGCTCCACTCTGTACACCAACCCCAGTCATCATAGCAGTGAAGATAACGGCTGCTCCTGCTGTTCAGACCCAGTGCAATATATATTTACACACTGCCTCGTGGAGGAGGAGCGCGCCCTCATCATACAACCCGGGAAAGACTCCATCCAACGCATCAGGATACTGGGCAAGGGCGCCAACGGGCTGGTGGGAGAGGTCATCTTCAATGGAGAACAGATGGTCATGAAGACCTTCTGCTTGGAAAACATCTGCGACCTGGTCCACGAGATGCGGGTCCAGCGGGAGCTCGCCGGAGCCGGAGGTGCCCCCGAAGTGCGCGGGCTGAGCCTCGACAGGGCCCAGTTGGTGATGACCTTCACTGGCAGCACGTACCACCAATATATCCGCACCTGCACCGACCTCCAGCTCGTCCAGACCCTCTCCATTATCGCCCAGAAACTCCAAGAAATCCATGATAAGGGCATCCTCCACAACGACCTCAAGGTCGATAACATAACGACGGGGATCGCTCCAGAAGCCGACATCCACATCATCGACTTCGGCCTGAGTAGGAGAGTGGGCCAAGTGCTGAGGATTGGCAGCGGCGACCACAAAGAGACTTGGTATTCCCCTGAGATGCAGGCCTGGCAGCCCCTCACCCCGGCCAGCGACGTCTACTCCCTGGGCTTTCTCATCGGAATGGTCCTGACCACAGCCGCTAAAGATGTCGACCTCCAGGATCATCTGCTGGACCTTCAGATCCAGGCAATGCAGCACGACCCTCTGGCCCGCCCATCACTCCAGGACATCATCAACGAACTGGACTTCATCGCACAACTGTATATGAACAGTGGGAGAGACAGACCTTCCCCACCTCATTTGAGAGCCACTCCTACCCAAGAGTGAGCACCTCCCTAACAGTAAACATTGTAAATATCATAGCCTTAATTATCATTTTCTTGTACTAAAGGATTATAAATATCATAAAATACAAAGAATAATATAAAATATACTATCTTGAGTACCTCATTATCTCTTGCATTACTCATGATTTCCCTCAATATCATAATATAAGACTTCCCTCACACTTCCCACTGTACCCAAGACTTGTACTAAAGGATTATAAATATCATAAAATATAAAAAATACTATCTTGAGTACCTAATTAGCTCTTGCATTACTCATGATTTCCCTCAATATCATAATATAAGACTTCCCTCACACTTCCCACTGTACCCAAGACTTCCCTCACACTTCCCACCGTACCCAAGACTTCGCTCACACTTACCACTGTACCCCAGACTTACCTCACACTTCCCACTGTACCGACAAGTTCTACCAAGTGTAGGTGTTGACTGTATTTATGTATGATAAACCTTGCTGAATAACGAAATGCATCAGAGTAAATATCTCTATTTTATACCTACACGTTTCATGGATGAAACAATATAAAAGATAGAATTACCCAACACTACTATTTCAGATATCTTTTACCATCCTACGTGGGAAATCCAAAGGGGTTATCATGTCTCGGATGAATACACATAAATAGCTTGTAGCTCCTTCCATGCAGTCTTCATTGTATTACTATCTTCACTATATCCTTATCTTGACAAAACATTCACCTTCACTAACCACTATCTTCACTATATCCTTATCTTCACTAAACATTCATCACCAACCACTATCTTCACTATCTCCTTCTCTTCACTATACATTCACCTTTACTAACCACTATCTTCACTATATCCTTATCTTCAATAAACATTCACCTTCACTAACCACTATCTTCACTATATCATTATCTTCACTAAACATTCATCACTAACCACTGTCTTCACTATCTCCTTATCTTCACTAAACCTTCACCTTCACTAACCACTATCTTCACTATATCCTTATCTTCAATAAACTTTCATCACTAATCACTATCTTCAATATATCCTTATCTTCACTACACCCAAAGCTACAAAATATCATTTTCAATGAGATTGGATTGTTTTGTGTTCACTATATTCTTCACTACACCATCATGCTGACAATACTATTGCCCTTATTCTACCTGGAAAGGCCATCATCAACTATAACCTAACAAGACCTTCATCATCGTAATTAAGGCCCTCATCACTTCACCCTCAGTTACACTGACCTTTGGCCTTATCATTAGGGGTGAGGTTCATAGATCTCTTTCCACAGACACAAACACACACACACACACACGCACACACACACACACACACATACACAACACAGAACACACACACACACACACACACACACACACACACACACACACACACACACATACACACACACACATACAGCGTTATCAACACAGTAACACTCATCTCTACTGGTCAAATTTTACACTTACTGTAGCGGGTTATCAGTGATACAAGCTCGTTATACCTTTACTTCAGATTGAAATCAATGATACTACTCAATCTTTATATTCACTACAAGTGGAAACCATCAAGGATACTGTTCAATCTTCACTTTAATTGCCATCTAGTATAACATTCTGCAGCTGTATAACATCGTGCAAGAGTAATTCAAAAGATAATCAATGGACCCTCAACAAAGAGTTAGACGATTAGTTGAGGTGCGTGAAAGAGCAAAAAGGGAAGAACGAGAAAACGCAAGAGTGTGGCGATAGATGCGACGTGAGCGCGGGAGGGGTAGGAGAGCTCCTAGTGTGGTGGTACCTGTGCACCAACAAGAAGTGAGAAGAGAAAATCGCGTGGCATAGGTACGCAAGGCGGCAGCTGAAAGAGAAAGAGTTGATGCCAACCAGTGGGCTGCAAGCCGCTTTGCTGCAAGGAGGGCAGCAAGACAGAGAAGAAACCAAGGAAATGAGAGCAGAATGCTTGTCCCTTACCATTATTGGGATAGAGTCAATCTTCCTCCGGAGGATGAATCACACAATAACAATGGTCCTTCTACGGTATTCAGGGAACTACTCGACGATCACTCCTACCCAAGAGTAAGCACTATAGAATACAGTACCTCCTACCCAACATTAAGCACTTTAGACGACAGGACCTCCTACCCAACATTAGGCACCTTAGATAGTAGCTCCTACCCAACATTAAGCAGCTTAGATAGTAGCTCCTACCCAACATTAAGCAGCTTAGATAGTAGCTCCTACCCAACATTAAGCAGCTTAGATAGTAGCTCCTACCCAACATTAAGCAGCTTAGATAGTAGCTCCTACCCAACATTAAGCAGCTTAGATAGCAGCTCCTACCCAACATTAAGCAGCTTAGATAGCAGCTCCTACCCAACATTAAGCAGCTTAGATAGTAGCTCCTACCCAACATTAAGCAGCTTAGATAGTAGCTCCTACCCAACATTAAGCAGCTTAGATAGTAGCTCCTACCCAACATTAAGCAGCTTAGATAGCAGCTCCTACCCAACATTAAGCAGCTTAGATAGTAGCTCCTACCCAACATTAAGCAACTGTGATGACTCTATCTCCTACCCAACACTATGCAAAATGACAAGCCATTCAGAATTCATCGAGGGTCAGGCCGTGCACGAACAGGGGCAGGTGTGCTCCACTCTGTACACCAACCCCAGTCATCATAGCAGTGAAGATAACGGCTGCTCCTGCTGTTCAGACCCAGTGCAATATATATTTACACACTGCCTCGTGGAGGAGGAGCGCGCCCTCATCATACAACCCGGGAAAGACTCCATCCAACGCATCAGGATACTGGGCAAGGGCGCCAACGGGCTGGTGGGAGAGGTCATCTTCAATGGAGAACAGATGGTCATGAAGACCTTCTGCTTGGAAAACATCTGCGACCTGGTCCACGAGATGCGGGTCCAGCGGGAGCTCGCCGGAGCCGGAGGTGCCCCCGAAGTGCGCGGGCTGAGCCTCGACAGGGCCCAGTTGGTGATGACCTTCACTGGCAGCACGTACCACCAATATATCCGCACCTGCACCGACCTCCAGCTCGTCCAGACCCTCTCCATTATCGCCCAGAAACTCCAAGAA
>NC_092266.1:35560933-35572837 GCF_036320965.1 Panulirus ornatus
GTTTCATACTTTTTTTAGTTTGCAATGAAGAAGTAATGCCTACTTGAATCGACATTAGAAAGTGATATCCCCTCAAATTCTCTAAAATAATTTTATTTGTTTAATAACTTTTAACTATATACTTTCCCACGATACTCAACTAACGTATTCCTCTGTAATTTGAACACTCACCTTTATCATCCCCTTTGCCTTTGTACAACAGCGTATGCATGCATTCGCCAATCCTCAGGCACTGCACCAGGAACAAACATACATTGAATATCCTCAGCCAAAACCAGTAACAACATGGTCACCCCCCTTTTTTAATAATTTCCGCTGCATTTGCCTTCCCATTCCTCCCCCACTCCGTTATTCCATTGATCTCACTTTTTCCATTCTGTATGCAGTCTCTCTGGTACTTCCTCACAGAGTCTTATTCGAAGCTCCCTTACGCTCACCACACTCTTCACCCAACATTCACTCTTCTTTTCTGAAACCATACAAATCTTCACCTTATGTACACAAGATAATGATCAGACATCCCTCCAGTTGCCACCTCTAAGCACATTAGCATCCAAAAGTCTCTCTCTCGCACGCTGTCAATTAACGTAATCATAACGCTCTCTGGCCATCTCTCTTCCTTTACATACGTATACTTATCTATATCTCGCTTTTTAAATCCAGGTAGGCCCAATCCACCAGTCCTTTTTCAGCGCATAAATCTACAGCTCTTCACCATTTTACATTTACAACACTGAACACCCCATGTATACCAATTATTCCCTCAACTGCCACATTACTCACCTTTCCATTCAAATCACCCATCCACTATAACCCGGTATCGGCATGGATAACCACTAACACATTCAGCTGCTCCCAAAACACTTGCTTCATGATCTTTCATTCTCATGCACAGGTGCATATGCACCTATAAATCACCCAACTCTCTCCATCACTTTCATTTTACCATAATAATCGAGAATTTACTTTCTTACATTCTATCTCATACTCATTACATACTTGTGTTCAGGAGTAGTGCTACTCCTTCCCTTGCTATCTGTCATCTCCACTAACCCCTGACTGTTACTCCATCTGTCATTCCCAAACAACTCTTTCCTTTACCCTGAGTTTGTTTCACTCTAGAGCCAAAAATCCAGGTTCTTTCCTCAAACATTACTACCTATCTCTCCTTGTTCTCACTATCTTGGTTACATCCACACATATTTAGACACCCCAGTCTGAGCCTCGAAGAGGATATGCACTCCCCGCATGACTCTTCTTGTTTCCATGATTATATTGATAGGTGTGTTATGTTTATATGTATATTGTGTGTATATTCTATAGTGTATTTGTTGTATTTCAGCTGTATTTATTTGTTTTAAATACAGTTGCATTTGTAGTGAATTTAAGTGTATAGTTTGATATGATGATACAGTAGTATGTTAGTATGTGTCTTACTTGTAATATTAACATAAGTGTAACTTTCATAGTTATAGAGTATATTGTATTGCTATATTTGGTGGAAATATTTGCATTAATGTTACTATTTTACGATGATTTTATTATTGCCTTGTGTGTATTAAATTGAATAATATTAATATGATGTTTATTGGTGTTATATTATCATGTGTATTACTGTTTTTCAAATGTATTATGTTTTATGCAAGGTTTATTGCTGTTATATTTTGATGTTACAAATTGTAAAATTTATAATGAATAAATATTTTAAGAGCTTATGTTACATTTGTGTTTGTTTATATTTACTTGGTTGGCATTGCAGTGGTGGAATTTATTAAAAAAAGGTGGGGGGAGGTGACCTGTTGTTTGACTGGTTGATGAGGAGATTCAATGTATGTTTGGTTCATTGTGCGTCCCTGAGGATGGGCGGAATGCCGCTTACCTCTCAGGTTAGCGGGCGCAGTGTGTCGGAGGCAAAAAGTGGTGTGGGTGTGCGTCCGTCACCTTTTCCACTCCTACCTCTCAGGATTAGCGGCGAAGGGTGTCGGAGGGCAAAAAGGTGCGTGGGATGTGCGCTCGTCACCTTCCGTCCTTACCTCTCAGGTTAGCGCGCGCAGTGGGCAGAAGGCAAAGGTGACCTCGGATGCGATCCCTCAGCTCCGCTCCTTACCTCTCCTGTTAGCGGGCGAAGGGTGTCGGGGGCAAAAGTGGCGTGGGATGCGGCTCCGTCACCTTCGCTCCTTACCTCTAGGTTCGCGGGCGAAGAGTGTCGGAGGCAAAAGTGGCGTGGGATGCGGCTCCGTCACTTTACGCTCCTTACCTCTCAGGTTAGCGGGTCCGAAGAGTATCGGAGGGCAAAAGTGCGTGGGATTGTGCTCCGTCACCTTCCGCTCCTTACCTCTCAGGTTAGCGGGCGAAGGGTGTCGGAGTTGCAAAAGTGGCGTGGGATGCGGATCAGTCACCTTCGCTCCTTACTCTCAGGTTAGCTGCGTGGGTGTCGGAGGGCAAAAGTGGAGTGGGATGCGGCTCCGTCACCTTCCGCTCCTTACCTCTCAGGTTAGCGGGCGAAGGGTGTCGGAGGGCAAAAGTGGCGTAGGGATGCGGCTCAGTCACCTTCCGCTCCTTACTCTCAGGTTAGAGGCGAAGGGTGTACGGAGGCAAATGATGGCGTGGGATTGCGGCTCCGTCACCTTCCGCTCCTTACCTCTCAGGTTAGAGGTCGAAGGGTGTCGGAGGGCAAAAGTGGCGTGGGATGCGGATCTCCGTCACCTTCCGCCTCCTAGACTCTCAGGTTAAGCGGGCGAAGGGGTCGGAGGGGCAAAAGTGGCCGTTGGGATGCGGCTCCGTCACCTTCCGCTCCTTACCTCTCAGGT
This sequence comes from Panulirus ornatus, assembly GCF_036320965.1. Taxonomy (NCBI): domain Eukaryota; kingdom Metazoa; phylum Arthropoda; class Malacostraca; order Decapoda; family Palinuridae; genus Panulirus; species Panulirus ornatus. The sequence continues at coordinate 35,563,744 of NC_092266.1, forward strand.
TAGCGGGCGAAGGGTGTCGGCGGGCAAAAGTGGCGTGGTTAGATTAGGTTAGGTTGAGGTTAGGTTTGGTTAGGTTAGGTTAGGTTAGGTTAGGTTAGGTTAGGTTAAGTTAGGTTAGGTTAGGTTTGGGTTTGGTTAGGTTAGGTAGGTTAGGTTAGGTTAGGTTTGGTTTGGTTACGTTAGGTTAGGTTAGTTTTAGGTTAGTTGTTTTGTTTAGGTTAGGTTAGGATTAGTTAGTTAGGTTAAGTTTAGGGTAGGCTTGCTCTAGGTAGGTAGTTAGGTTAGGTTAGGTTAGGTCAGGTCAGGTCACGGTCAGGTTAGTCACTTTTCCCATTCCTATGCCCCAAACTAGATTAAAACAGACCATTATGTAGCAGAAAACCTACCACTAGTAGCACTCCAAGATCGTTCTGATATGGGATGCCAAGGAGGGTGAAGACATCACTTCCATGTAGTTATGCACGCCAACTTTCCTGTACATTCTGATTACCACCATTGGTAGGAACTCCCGGGTTATTCTGTCTAGCGAGTGGCCATTACACCCTGCAAAAGTGAAATTGCTTAACCAAAAAAGCAACCCACGTACTACTTGATTATATTCCTTTACCCCAATATGTCGAACCACTAAACTCATTTCTCTACTATTACTATTATTACCATGAACAACCACTAATCTACAGTTATGCCTGCTACATTGTCTAAAATTATGAAGGCCAACACGACAGTTTTTGGGTTCCCAATTATGTATTAAATCGTTGAGCATACAGCTTGGTTTGATCACATACATTTTGACTTAAAGGGCAGGAATACTCGAGTTAGCCAACTGTGCACGTGACCATTCGATAAACAGGAAACCAAATATAGACATCCTATGTATATAACACAACATATTAGTAGCCAGTATAAGCTGCATTAGCCATATAAGGGACACCAGTTTCATACTGTTTTGCAATGAAAGAAGTATGCCTACTTGAATCGACATTTACAAAGGGATAGCCCTCAAATTTTCAAAAAAAAATTTCCATTTGTTTAATAATCTTTTTAACATATACTTTCCCACGATTATTCAATATATTATACCGCTGTAATTGGTACTACTCACCTATATCATCCCCTTATGCTTTGTACAACAGCGCTATGCATGCATTCCGCCAATCCTCAAGCACTGCACCATGAACCAAAATACATGAATAATACTCCACCAACAAGTCAACAACATGGTCACCCCTTTTTAATAAATTCCACTGCCCAATGCCATCCCATTCCTCCCCACTCCCCTTACTCTTCATTGTTCTCACCTTTTTCTATTCATGTATTCAGGTCTCTCTGGTACTTCCTCACTGATGTCTCCTTCCCAAGCTCCCTTACTCTCACACCCTCTGCACCCCAACATTCTCTCTTCTTTTCTGAATACCATACATCTTCACCTTACCTACATAAGATAATGTATAGACATCTCCAGTTGCAACCTCTCAGCACATTAACATCCAAAAGTCTCTCTTTGCACGCTGTCAATTAAACGTAATCCAATAACGCTCTCGGCCATTCTTCTCCCCTACTTAATACGTTATAATTATCTCTATATCGCTTTTTAAACCATGTATTCCCAATACCCAGTTCCCTTTTTCAGGGCGCTTAATCTACAAGCTCTTCACCATTTCCATTTACAACTAGTGAACACCCCATGTATACCAATTATTCCCTCAACTGCACATTACTCACCTTGCATTCAAATCAACCATCACTATAACCCGGTTCTCGTGCATCAAAAAACTACTTAAACACTCATTCAGCTGCTCCCAAAGTCACTTGCCTCTATGAATCTTTTTCTCCCATGCACAGGTGGCATACTGTACCAATAATCACCCATCTCTCTCCATCAACTTCAGTTCTTACCCATATTAATCGAGATTACTTGCTTACATTCTATCTCATACTCATACAACTCCTGTTTCAGGAGTAGTGCTTACTCCTTCCCTTGCTCTTGTCATCTCCACAACCACCCTGACCCTTTACTCCAAGGACATTCCAAACCACTCTTCCCCTTTACCTTTAGTTTCGTTTACTAAGAGCCAAAACATCCAGGTTCCTTTCCTCACACATACTACCTATCTCTCCTTTTTTCACATCTGGTTTACATCCACACACATTGACACACCACAGTCTGAGCCTTCGAGGAGGGTGGGGGGGGGATTGTGCACTCCCGGCCATGACTCTTCTTCTGTTTCCCCATTATATATTTGATGGTGTGTCATTTTTATATGGATATTTGTGTGTATATTCTATTTAGGTGTATTGGGTTGTATTTCAGCTGTATATTTGTTTAAACTTACCAGTTGCATTGAGTGGATTATTAAGTGTATTTGTTTGATATGATTATAAGTAGTATGTTAGTATGTGTCTTACTGTGTATATTAACATAAGTGTAACTTTCATTTTATATGGTATATTCGTAATTGCTATTATATAGTGAAATATTTATGCATTTATTTTATACTATTTTAGATGATCTTATTAATTGCATTGTGTGTATTATTGAATAATATTAATATGTTGTTTATGGGTTATTATCTTTGTGTATTGCTTTTTTCAAATGTATTATGTTTTTTGCAAGGTGTTATTGCTGTATATATTTGAATGTTACAAATTGTAAAATTTTATAATGAATAATTATTTTAAGAAACTTATGTTTCATTTGTGTTTTGTAGATATATACTTGGATGGATTGCAGTGGAATTTATTAGCAAAGGGGGTGCACCATGTGGTTGACTGGTGGTGAGGATATTCAATGCCTGTTTGGTTCATGGTTCAGTGCCTGAGGATTGGCGAATGCCCGCTTACCTCTAGGTTAGACGGGCGTCAGGTTGTCGGAGGGCAAAAGTGGCGTGGGATGTTTGGGGGGCCGCTCTGTCACCTTCCCTCCTTACCTCTCAAGTTAGCGGCGCGAAGGCGTGTGGAGGGCAAAATTGGCGTGGGATATGCGCTCCGTCACCTTCCGCCCCTTACCTCCTCAGGTTAGCGCGCGCACAGTGCCAGAAGTCAAAGGTGGCCTCGGGTGCGGGCTCGCGTCAACTTCCGCTCCTTACTCTAAGGTTAGCGGGCGAAGGGTGTCGGATTGGCAAAAGTGGCGTGGATGCGGCTTCGTCCACCTTCCGCTCTTACGTCTCAGAGTTAGGGGCGAAAGGTGTCGGAGGGGAAAATGGCGTGGGTTTTTTAGCGTCTCGGACCTTACGTCCTTACCTTCAGGTTAGCTGCGAAGGGGTATCGGAGGGCAAAAGTGTCGTGGTATGCGGCTCCAGTCACCTTCGCACCTTACCTCTCAGGTTAGCGCGAAGGGTGTTGGGGGACATAGTGGCGTGGGATGCGGCTCCCGTAACTTCCGCTCCTTACCTCTCAGGTTAGCGGTGCGAAGGGGTGTCGGAGGCAAAAGTGGCGTGGATGCGACTTCGTCCACCTTCCGCTCCTTACACTCTGAGGTTAGCGGCGAAGGGTGTCGAGAGGGCAAATAAGTGCGTGGGATGCGGCTCCGTCACCTTTCGCTCCTTACGTCTCAGGTTAGCGGGCGAAGGGTGTCGGGGCAAAAAGTGGCGTGGATGCGGCTCCCTCACCTTCTGTTCCTTACCTCTCAGGTTAGCGGGCGAAGGGTGTCGAGGGGGGACAAAAAAATGGGGGATGCGGCTTCAGTCATTCCGTCTTACCTCTCGTTAGCGGGCGAAGGGTATCGGAGGGCAAAAGTGGCGTGGTTTGGTTAGGTTAGATTAGGTTGGTTTGGGTTAGGTAGTTTACGTTAGGTTAGGTTGGGTTGGTTTGTTAGGTTAGGTTAGTTGGGTTGGTTAGGTTAGGTATAGGTTGGGTTGGGTTAGGTTAGGTTAGGTTAGGTTAGGGTAGGTTGGGTTAGGTTAGGTTAGGTTAGGTTAGGTTAGGCTAGCTAGGCTAGGCTAGGTTAGGTAGGTTAGGTTAGGTCAGGTAAGCGTCAGGTTAGGTCACTTTTCCCATTCCTATGTCCAACTAGATTAAAACAAGACCATTATGTAGCAGAAAACCTACACTAGTGAGCACTCCAGAGATCGTTCCCTCTATAGGACTGCTAAGGGTGGTGAAGCTTCAACTTCCATGTAGTTTGACGACAACTTTCCTGTCATTCTGATCTACACCATCTAGTAGAACTCCGGGTTATGCTGTCTTGCGAGTGGCCATTCACCTGCAAGTGAATGCTTAACCAAAAGCAACCACGTACTATTGATTTATATTCCTTTACCCACATATGTCAGAACCATGAACTCCATTTCCCTCTATATTACTATTAATTACCACTGAACACCACTAATCTACAGATATGTCTGCTACTTTGTCATAAAATTATGAAGGCCACACGACAGTTTTTGGTTCAATTATGTATTAAATCATGTGCATACGCCTTGGTTAGCTCAATACATTGACTTAAAAGTGCAGGATTACACGTGTTAGCCAACTGTGCATGTGATCCTGCGTTAAGCAGGAAACACAATATAGACATTCTGTGTATATTACACGGGACTTGTTTAGTACGCCAGTATTAAAGCAGTATTAGCATTAAAGGCACCAGTTTCATTAACCTAGTTTGCAATGCAAGGAAGTATGCCTATTGAATCGACATTTAACAAAGTGATATCCCTCAAATTCTCAAAAAAATTTCCATTGTTTAATAATCTTTTTATCATATTACTTTCCACGAATACTCAACAAACTTATACCTCTGTAATTGATCACTCACCTTTTTCATCCCCTGTGCCTTTTGTACAACAGCGCTATGCATGAATTCCTCAAATTTCAGGCACTGCACCATGAACCAAACATACATTGAATATCCTCACCAACCAGTCAAAACATGGTCACCCCCTTTTTATTATAAATTCCACTGCAATGACATCCCATTCCTCCCACTCCCCTTACTTCAGTGTTCTCCACCTTTTTCCAATTCTGTATTCAGTCTTCCTGTACTTCCTCACAGAGTCTACCTTTCCAAGCTCCCTTACTCTCACCACTCTTCACCCAACATTCACTCTTCCCTTTTCTGAAAAACCCATACAAATCTTCACCTTAACCTCCACAAAGATATGATCAGGACATCCCTCCAGTTGCACTCTCAGCACATTAAACTCCCAAAAGTTCTCTTTCGCATCGCCTGTCAATTTAACACGTAATCTATAAGCTCTCTGGCCATCTCTCCTACTTACATACGTAACTTAATCGATATCTCGGCTTTTTAAACCAGGCTATTCCCAATCACCAGTCCTTTATTCAGCACATAAATCTACTAGCTCTTCACCATTCCATTTTACAAACACTGAACACCCCAATGTATACCAATTATTCCCTCAATACTGCCACATTATTACCTTTGCATTCAAATCACCCAATCACTCATAACCCGTCTACGTGCATCAAAACAACTACACACTCATTCAGCCTGCTCCCAAAAACACTTTGCATCTGATCTTTCTCTCATGCCCAGGTGCTATGCACCAATAATCACCAATCTCCTCCATCAACTTTCAGTTTTACCCATATTAATCGAGAATTTACTTTCTTGCATCTCTCTCATACTCATACAACTCCTGTTTCAGGAGTAGTGCTACTCATTCCCTTGCTCTTCGTCATCTCAATAACCCCTCTGACTTTACTCCCAAGACATCCAAAAACAACCACTTCCCTTTTTTTTTTTCCACCTTGAGGTTCGTTTCACTCAGAGCCAATAACATCAGGTTCCTTCCTCAAACATACTACCATCTCTTCTTTTTTCACATTTGGTTACATCCACACACATTTAGAAACCCAAGTCTGAGCCTTCGAGGAGGATGAGCACTAACCGCATGATCCTTCTTCTGTTTTCCCATTATAGATATGATAGTGTGTTATTTTTAAATGTATATTGTTGAGTTATCTTCTATAGGGGTATTTGTTTATTTCAGCTGTATTATTTGTTTAATTACAGGTGCATTTATAGTGAATATTAAGTGTATTAGTTTGATATGATTATTAAGTCGTATGTTAGTATGTGTCTTACTTGTTTTATTAGCATAAGTTTTTACTTTTCATATTATAGAGTATATTGTAATTGCTATATATAGTGAAATTTTTGATTTATTGTACTACTATTGTAGATGATTTTATTATTTGCTTGAGTGTATTAATTGAATAATATTAATAGATGTTTATTGGTGTTATATTATCATGTGTATTACTGTTTCAAATGTATTATGTTTTTCGCATGGTTTATTGCTGTTATATTTTGTATGTTACAAAATGGTTAAATTTATAATGAATATATATTTTAAGAGCTTATGTACATTTGTGTTTGTTAATATATACTTGGATGGCATTGCAGTGGTATTTATAAAAAAGGGGGTGATATGTTGTTAACTGGCTTGGTGAGGATATTCAATATATGTTTGGTTCTGGTTGCAGATGCCTGAGGAATGGCGGAATGCCGTTACCTCTCAGGTTAGCGGGGCAGGGTGTCGGATGGGAAATGTGGCGTGGGGATGTGCGCTCCGTCACCTTCAGCTCCTTACCTCTCAGGTTAGCGGGGCGAGGTGGTGTCGGAGTGCACAAAATTGGCGTGCGGATGTGTGCTCGTTCACCTTCGCCTTCCTTACCTCTCAGGTTAGCGCGCGCGAGTGCCAGAAGGCAAAGGTCCTGGCCTCGGATGCCTCCGTCACCTTCTGCTCCTTACCTCTCAGGGTCTAGCGGCGAAGGGTAATGTCGGAGGCAAAAGTGGCGTGGGATGCGGCTCCGTCACCTTCCGCTCCTTACCTCGCAGGTTAGTGGGCGACTAGGGTGTCGGAGGGCAAAGTGGCGGTGGGATGCGGCTCCGTCACCTTCCGCTCCTTACTATCAGGTTAGCGGGCGAAGGGTGTCGGAGGGCAAAAAGGGGGCGTGGGATGCGGCTCCGTCACTTCCGCTCTTACCTCTAGGTTTGCGGGCGAAAGGGATGGTGTCGGTGGGCAAATGTGGCGTGGGATGCGGCTCCGTCATCTTCCGCTCCTTAACTCTCCACGTTAGCGGCGAAGGGTGTCGGAAGGCAAAAGTCTTCTAGTTTTTCTTCACTTTCTTTGGCGTGGGATTGCGGCTCCGTCACCTTCCGCTCCATACCTCTCAGGTTAGGCGGGCGAAGGGTTTGTCGGAGGGCAAAAGTCCATGGTCGTGGGATGCGGCTCCGTCACCTTCCGCTCCTTAACCTCTAGGTTAGCGGGCGCGTAAGGGTGTCGGGAGGGAAAAGTGGCGTGGATGCGGCTCCGTCACCTTCGCTCCTTACCTCTCAGGTTACGGGCGAAGGGTGTCGGAGGGCAAAAATAGGCTGTGGCTAGGTTAGGTTAGGTTAGGTTAGGTTAGTTTGGGTTGGGTTAGGTTAGGTTAGGTTCGGTTAGGTTAGTTGCGGTTATGTTAGTTTCGGTTAGGTTAGGTTTGGTTGGATTGTGTTGGGGTTAGGTTGGTTGGGTTTAGGTTAGGTTGGGTTGGGTTAGGTTGGTTAGATGGGTTGGGTTAGGTTTGGTTTGGTTAGGCTAGGCTAGCTAGTTAGGTTAGGTTAAGTTAGGTCAGGTCAGTCTGGTTAGGTTAGGTCATTTTACCCTTTCCTATGCCCAACTAGATTAAAACAAGGACCATTATGTAGCAGAAAACCTACCACTAGTTAAACACTCAAGAGATCGTTCCTGCTATGGGACTGCCAAGGGTGTGTGAAGCATCCACTTCCATGTAGTTTGCACGCGGGGATGCGGCTCGTATCTTCCGCCTCCTTACCTACTGAGGTTAGCGGGCGAAGGGTGTGTCGGAGGGCAAAAATGGCGTGGGAATGTGGCTCCGGTCACATTCCGCTCCTACCTCTCAGGTTAGCGGGCGAAGGGTGTCGGAGTGCAAATAAGTGGCGTGGGATGCTGGGCTCCGTCTCCTTCGCTCTTCTTCAGTGTTAGCGGGCGAAAGGGTTCGGAGGGCAAAAGTGGTTCGTGTGATTGCGGCGCCGTCACCTTCCGTCCTTAATCTAGGTTAGCGAGCGAAGGTTGTTAGGAGGCCCATAAGTGGGGGCCGTGGGATGCGGCTCGTCACCATCCGCTCCTTACGTCTCAGGTTAGCGTTCGAAGGGTGTCGGAGGCCAAAAGTGGCGTGGGATCGGCCTCCGTCACTTCCGTCCTTACCTATCTGGTTAGCGGGCGAAGGTGTCGGGAGGCAAAAGTGGCGTGGGATGGCGGGTTCCTCACCTTCCGCTCCTTAACCTCTCAGGTTAGCGGGAGAAGTTGTCGGACGGAAAAAGTGGCGTGGATGCAGGCCTCCTCACTTCCGTCCTTACTTCAGGTTAGCGGGCGAAGGTTGTCGGAGGCAATTGTGGCGTGGATTGCGGTTCCTCACTTCCGCTCCTTACCTCTCAGGTTAGCGGGAGAAGGTTTGTTCGGACGGAAAATGTGGCGTGGGTTGCGGCTCCGTCACCTTCGCTCCTTGCTTCTCAGGTTAGCGGGCGAAGGGGGTCGGAGGGCAAAAGTTGCGTGGGATGCGGCTCCGTCACCGTCCTTCCGTACTCTCAGGTTGGCGGGCGACGATGGGTGGTTCGGAGGTCAAAAACGTGGCTGGGATGACGCTCCGTCCATCTTTCGCTCCTTACCTCTCAGGTTGCGGGAGCGAAGGGTGTCGGAGGCAAAAGTGCGTGGGATGCTGCTCCCTCACCTTCCGCTCCTTACCTCTAGGTTACGGCGAAGGGTGTCGGAGGGCAAAAGTGGCGGGGCTGCGGTTCCGTCACCTTCTGCTCCTTACCTCTTCAGGTTAGGGGCGAAGGGTTGTCCGGTGGGCAAAAGTGGGGTGGGATTCGGGCTCCGTCACCTTCCGCTCTTACCTCTAGGTTAGCTTGCGAAGGGTGTGCGGAGAGCAAAAGTGGCGTGGGATGCGGATCCCGTCCCTTCCGCTCCTATCCTTCAGGTTGCGGGCGAAAGGGGTGTCGGAGGGCAAAAGTGGGTGGGATGCGGCTCCGTCACCTTCCGCTCCTTACCTATCAGGTTAGCGGGCGAAGGGTGTTGGAGGGGCCAAAAGTCGGCGTGGGATGCTGGTTCTCACCTTCGCTCCTTAC
>NC_092266.1:35572937-35592276 GCF_036320965.1 Panulirus ornatus
GTTCAATCCACTGACAGCACGTCGACCCCGTTATACCACATCGTTCCAATTCACTTTATTCCTTGCACGCCTTTCACCCTCCTGCATGTTTAGTCCCCGATTACTCAAAATTTTTTTTACTCCATCTTTCCACCTCCAATTTGGTCTCCCGCTTCTCCTCGTTCCTTCCACCCCTGACACATATATCCTCTCTGTCAATCTTTCCTCACTCAGTCTCTCCATGTGACCAAACCATTTCAAAACACCCTCTTCTGCTCTCTCAACCACACTCTTTTTATCACCACACATTTCTCTTACCCTTTCATTTCGTACTCGATCAAACCACCTCACACCACATATTGTCCTCATCTCATTTCCAGCACATCCACTCTCCTCCACACAACTCTATCTATAACCCATGCCTTGCAACCATACAACATTGTTGGAACAACTATTCTTGCATACATACCAATTTTTGCTTTCCGAGTTAATGTTCTCGACTCCCACACATTCTTCAACGCTCCCAGAACTTTCGCCCCCTCCCCCACCGTACGATTCACTTCCTCTTCCATGGTTCATTCCGCTGCCAAATCTACTCCCAGATATCTAAAACACTTCACTTCCTCTAGTTTTTCTCCATTCAAACTTACCTCCCAGTTGATTTTGTCCCTCAACCCTACTGTACCTAATAACCTTGCTCTTATTCACATTTACTCTCAACTTTCTTCTTTCACACACTTACGAAACTCAGTCACCAGCTTCTGCAGTTTCTCATACGATTCAGCCACCAGCTCTGTATCATCAGCGAACAACAACTGACTCACTTCCCAAGCTCTCTCATTTACAACAGACTGCACACTTGCCCCTCTTTCCAAAACTCTTGCATTCACCTCCCCAACAACCCCATCCATAAACAAATTAAACAACCATGGAGACCTCACACACCCCTGCCGCAAACCTACATTCACTGAGAACCAATCACTTTCCTCTCTTCCTACACGTACACATGCCTTACATCCTCGATAAAAACTTTTCACTGCTTCTAACAACTTGCCTCCCACACCATATGTTCTTAATATCTTCCACAGAGCATCTCTATCAACTCTATCATATGGCTTTTCCAGATCCACAAATGCAGCATATAAATCAATTTGCTTTTCTAGGTGTTTCTCACATACATTCTTCAAAGCAAACACCTGATCCACACATCCTCTACCACTTCTGAAACCACACTGGTCTTCCCCAATCTGATGCTCTGTACATGCCTTCACCCTCTCAATCAATACCCTCCCATATAATTCCTAGGAATGCTCAACAAACCTATGCATCTGTAATTTGAGCACTCACTTTTATCCCCTTTGCCTTTGTACAATGGCACTATGCAAGCATTCCGCCAATCCTCAGGCACCTCACCGTGAGTCATACATACATTAAATAACCTTACCAACCGGTCAACAGTACAGTCACCCCCTTTTTAATAAATTCCTCTGCAATACCATCCAAACCCGTTGCCTTGCCGGCTTTCATCTTCCGCAAAGCTTTTACTACCTCTTCTCTGTTTACCAAAGCATTCTACTTAACCCTCTCACTTTGCACACCACCTCGACCAAAACACCCTATATCTGCCACTCTATCATCAAACACATTCAACAAACCTTCAAAATACTCACTCCATCTCCTTTTCACATCACCACTACTTGTTATCACCTCCCCATTAGCCCCCTTCACTGAAGTTCCTATTTGTTCCCTTGTCTTACGCACTTTATTTACTTCCTTCCAAAACATCTTTTTATTCTCCCTAAACTTTAATGATACTCTCTCACCCCAACTCTCATTTGCCCTCTTTTTCACCTCTTGCACCTTTCTCTTGACCCCCTGCCTCTTTCTTTTATATATATATATATATATATATATATATATATATATATATATATATATATATATATATATATATATATATATATATATACATATATAACCTTAGTGTACAAACAAAGAGGTATATAAACAAGAACATAGTGCATGTGAACGCGCATTTTCATAGAACATATATTACCCTGAAACAGCCAGTAATCGAACCCAGCACTTTAGCGTGGTATTCGGAAACGTGACGGCTAGGCTACAATCGCTCATAATAGGGAAATGACTATTTGATTACATGTAATCGAATAAAATTTGCCTCACGTACATGAGAAACAAAGTTTACACCGGTCAAATCCCATCAGGCTCACATTATCAGCAGTTATTTATATAAATTGGATAGCTCTGGCGTAGTCAAAATTTGTAAACCGTTCCTTTTCTCATCCACATAATGAAAATTTTATGACAGGCATAATGTCAGACCCGAACAAACCAACCCGAACACCACCATCCGGTAACGCTTGTTTATCAACGTTGTCTTATCTATGTCTCTTCCTTGTGTGTTAACAGACTGTTCTATATCTTCTGTGTCATCTTTGTATCTTCCCCGACGATGTGATCATTACACGAAAGTACACTTGGGAACTTTTCGTGTTTCATTATCCTGTGGCTTTATGTATATACTAGATCACGCGCACCAGTGTGACCTCTTGCAACATGGATACCATACGGCTCTTCAACTAATTTTCTCCAAGCACGCCTGGTCTTTCCCTCTTCGTTGATACACATTGTTAATCAAGGCCAACAGACTGAAGTTACGATCTGAATTCCTTATGAGATGCCTCGATGAACAAGTGGTTCCTAGATCTATCCTGCCGCAACGGTTGTTGTTGTTGTCTGGTCGACCTTTTGATGAACTTCAAAACTGCATTTTGAAGAAACGCGTTGGAGTGAAGAATAATGAGCTTGAGGAGATTTTCCGCATTTCAGGAGAGAAGAAACGGGCTTCTCAAATGGCTATACCTAAACAATGGATGAGCCGTATGTTCAACTATGGCTATAACAAGTAAAAAAGTTAAGGAATAGTCCTCAAAGGAAACTGAAGTGTAAGTTAGACCATCTCACTGAAGACAGTTATTAGACTTTATAATGAATTTGTCCAATACACAACTTGACAAGGATTCATTGTGTAGCCTAGGCTGTGGATAAAGTTTTGTTTCCGATAAAAACTTTTCACTGCTTCTAACAACTTGCCTCCTACATCATATATTCTTAATACCTTCCACAGAGCATCTCTATCAACTCTATCATATGCCTTCTCCAGATCCATAAATGCTACATACAAATCCATTTGCTTTTCTAAGTATTTCTCACATACGTTCTTCAAAGCAAACACCTGATCCACACATCCTCTACCACTCCTGAAACCACACTGCTCTTCCCCAATCTGATGCTCTGTACATGCCTTCACCCTCTCAATCAATACCCTCCCATATAATTTACCAGGAATACTCAACAAACTTATACCTCTGTAATTTGAGCACTCACTCTTATCCCCTTTGCCTTTGTACAATGGCACTATGCACGCATTCCGCCAATCCTCAGGCACCTCACCATGAGTCATACATACATTAAATAACCTTACCAACCAGTCAATAATACAGTCACCCCCTTTTTTAATAAATTCCACTGCAATACCATCCAAACCTGCTGCCTTGCCGGCTTTCATCTTCCGCAAAGCTTTTACTACCTCTTCTCTGTTTACCAAATCATTTTCCCTAACCCTCTCACTTTGCACACCACCTCGACCAAAACACCCTATATCTGCCACTCTATCATCAAACACATTCAACATACCTTCAAAATACTCACTCTATCTCCTTCTCACATCACCACTACTTGTTATCACCTCCCCATTTGCGCCCTTCACTGAAGTTCCATTTGCTCCTTTGTCTTAAGCACTTTATTTACCTCCTTCCAGAACATCTTTTTATTCTCCCTAAAATTTAATGAAACAGAAGAAGGAGTCACGCGGTGAGTGCTCATCCTCCTCGAAGGCTCAGACTGGGGTGTCTAAATGTGTGTGGATGTAACCAAGTTGTGAAAAAAGGAGAGATAGATAGTATGTTTGACGAAAGGAACCTGGATGTTTTGGCTCTGAGTGAAACGAAGCTCAAGGGTAAAGGGGAAGAGTGGTTTGGGAATGTCTTGGGAGTAAAGTCAGGGGTTAGTGAGAGGACAAGAGCAAGGGAAGGAGTAGCAGTACTCCTGAAACAGGAGTTGTGGGAGTATGTGATAGAATGTAAGAAAGTAAATTCTCGATTGATATGGATAAAACTGAAAGTTGATGGAGAGAGATGGGTGATTATTGGTGCATATGCACCTGGGCATGAGAAGAAAGATCATGAGAGGCAAGTGTTTTGGGAGCAGCTGAATGAGTGTGTCAGTGGTTTTGATGCACGAGACCGGGTTATAGTGATGGGTGATTTGAATGCAAAGGTGAGTAATGTGGCAGTTGAGGGAATAATTGGTATACATGGGGTGTTCAGTGCTGTAAATGGAAATGGTGAAGAGCTTGTAGATTTATGTGCTGAAAAAGAGCTGGTGATTGGGAATACCTGGTTTAAAAAGCGAGATATACATAAGTATACGTATGTAAGTAGGAGAGATGGCCAGAGAGCGTTATTGGATTACGTGTTAATTGACAGGCGCGCCAAAGAGAGACTTTTGGGTGTTAATGTGCTGAGAGGTGCAACTGGAGGGATGTCTGATCATTATCTTGTGGAGGCTAGGGTGAAGATTTGTATGTGTTTTCAGAAATGAAGAATGAATGTTGGGGTGAAGAGGGTGGTGAGAGTAAGTGAGCTTGGGAAGAAGACTTGTGTGAGGAAGTACCAGGAGAGACTGAGTACAGAATGGAAAAAGGTAAGAACAATGGAATTAAGGGGAGTGGGGGAGGAATGGGATGTATTTAGGGAATCAGTGATGGATTGCGCAAAAGATATATATATATATATATATATATATATATATATATATATATATATATATATATATATATATATATATATATATATATATATATATATATATATATATATATATATATATATATATATATATATATATATATATATATCTGCTGACACGGGAGCTGGAAGCCTGCAAAAGAAGGCGATTCCCTGTGTGAGTTGCGCTGGAAAAAGCAACCAAGAGTCGAGGAAGAAATTGCGATAGAACTTGTCAATTTGTGCCTGTCTGTCGAGGTGGAAAATTGAGAAAAGGTACGGTAAAACTGACAGACGGTAAGGTAGGTGCAGAGCTCAGCCGGATATATATATATATATATATATATGTTACTGGAGTGATAGTTTTCATGCATGGTGTTTTGACAAGAAAATAGTGAAGTTGGAGAAAAATGTAGCTTAGACATTGAAGCTTATTGATTCAGTGGTGAAATTGATGAGAACTGCTATTGACGTTTGTGTGAATAAATTGTACATTTCCTTTTCCATAACCAGAGGTTGAACCATTATGTGACGTTCATTTTTTTCATTCATTTCAAGCTAAAAGTTTGTTTTCTAAATTGTTTCTTACATTTTTCATATGTATATATATGTATGTGTGTGTGTGTGTGTGTGTGTGTGTGCGTGTGTGTGTGTGTGTGTGTGTGTGTGTGTGTTTATATATGTATATTATCCCTGGGGATAGGGGTGAAAGAATACCTCCCACGTATTCCTCGCGTGTCGTAGAAAGCGACTAGAGGGGACGGGAGCGGGGGGCCGGAAATCCTCCCCTCCTTGTATTAACTTTCTAAAATGGGAAACAGAAGAAGGAGTCACGCGGGGAGTGCTCATCCTCCTCGAAGGCTCAGAGTGGGGTGCCTAAATGTGTGTGGATGTAACCAAGATGTGAAAAAAGGAGAGATAGGTAGTATGTTTGAGGAAAGGAACCTGGATGTTTTGGCTCTGAGTGAAACGAAGCTCAAGGGTAAAGGGGAAGAGTGGTTTGGAAATGTCTGGGGAGTGAAGTCAGGGGTTAGTGAGAGGACAAGAGCAAGGGAAGGAGTAGCAATACTCCTGAAACAGGAGTTGTGGGAGTATGTCATAGAATGTAAGAAAGTAAATTCTCGATTAATATGGGTAAAATTGAAAGTTGATGGAGAGAGGTGGGTGATTATTGGTGCATATGCACCTGGGCATGAGAAGAAAGATCATGAGAGGCAAGTGTTTTGGGAGCAGCTAAATGAGTGTGTTAGCGGTTTTGATGCACGAGACCGGGTTATAGTGATGGGTGATTTGAATGCAAAGGTGAGTAATGTGGCAGTTGAGGGAATAATTGGTATGCATGGGGTGTTCAGTGTTGTAAATGGAAATGGTGAAGAGCTTGTAGATTTATGTGCTGAAAAAGGACTGATGATTGGGAATACCTGGTTTAAAAAGCGAGATATACATAAGTATACTTATGTAAGTAGGAGAGATGGCCAGAGAGCGTTATTGGATTACGTGTTAATGGACAGGCGTGCGAAAGAGAGACTTTTGGATGTCAATGTGCTGAGAGGTGCAACTGGAGGGATGTCTGATCATTATCTTGTGGAGGCTAAGGTGAAGATTAGTATGGGTTTTCAGAAAAGAAGAGTGAATGTTGGGGTGAAGAAGGTGGTGAGAGTAAGTGAGCTTGGGAAGGAGACCTGTGTGAAGAAGTATCAGGAGAGACTGTGTACAGAATGGAAAAAGGTGAGAACAATGGAAGTAAGGGGAGTGGGGGAGGAATGGGATGTATTTAGGGAATCAGTGATGGATTGCGCAAAAGATGCTTGTGGCATGAGAAGAGTGGGAGGTGGGCTGTTTAGAAAGGGTAGTGAGTGGTGGGATGAAGAAGTAAGAGTATTAGTGAAAGAGAAGAGAGAGGCATTTGGACGATTTTTGCAGGGAAAAAATGCAATTGAGTGGGAGAAGTATAAAAGAAAGAGACAGGAGGTCAAGAGAAAGGTGCAAGAGGTGAAAAAAAGGGCAAATGAGAGTTGGGGTGAGAGACTATCAGTAAATTTTAGGGAGAATAAAAAGATGTTCTGGAAGGAGGTAAATAGGGTGCGTAAGACAAGGGAGCAAATGGGAACTTCAGTAAAGGGCGTAAATGGGGAGGTGATAACAAGTAGTGGTGATGTGAGAAGGAGATGGAATGAGTATTTTGAAGGTTTGTTGAATGTGTCTGATGACAGAGTGGCAGATATAGGGTGTTTGGGTCGAGGTGGTGTGCAAAGTGAGAGGGTTAGGGAAAATGATTTGGTAAACAGAGAAGAGGTAGTAAAAGCTTTGCGGAAGATGAAAGCCGGCAAGGCAGCAGGTTTGGATGGTATTGCAGTGGAATTTATTAAAAAAGGGGGTGACTGTATTGTTGACTGGTTGGTAAGGTTATTTAATGTATGTATGACTCATGGTGAGGTGCCTGAGGATTGGCGGAATGCTTGCATAGTGCCATTGTACAAAGGCAAAGGGGATAAGAGTGAGTGCTCAAATTACAGAGGTATAAGTTTGTTGAGTATTCCTGGTAAATTATATGGGAGGGTATTGATTGAGAGGGTGAAGGCATGTACAGAGCATCAGATTGGGGAAGAGCAGTGTGGTTTCAGAAGTGGTAGAGGATGTGTGGATCAGGTGTTTGCTTTGAAGAATGTATGTGAGAAATACTTAGAAAAGCAAATGGATTTGTATGTAGCATTTATGGATCTGGAGAAGGCATATGATAGAGTTGATAGAGATGCTCTGTGGAAGGTATTAAGAATATATGGTGTGGGAGGCAAGTTGTTAGAAGCAGTGAAAAGTTTTTATCGAGGATGTAAGGCATGTGTACGTGTGGGAAGAGAGGAAAGTGATTGGTTCTCAGTGAATGTAGGTTTGCGGCAGGGGTGTGTGATGTCTCCATGGTTGTTTAATTTGTTTATGGATGGGGTTGTTAGGGAGGTAAATGCAAGAGTTTTGGAAAGAGGGGCAAGTATGAAGTCTGTTGGGGATGAGAGAGCTTGGGAAGTGAGTCAGTTGTTGTTCGCTGATGATACAGCGCTGGTGGCTGATTCATGTGAGAAACTGCAGAAGCTGGTGACGGAGTTTGGTAAAGTGTGTGGAAGAAGAAAGTTAAGAGTAAATGTGAATAAGAGCAAGGTTATTAGGTACAGTAGGGTTGAGGGTCAAGTCAATTGGGAGGTGAGTTTGAATGGTGAGAGGCTGGAGGAAGTGAAGTGTTTTAGATATCTGGGAGTGGATCTGTCAGCGGATGGAACCATGGAAGCGGAAGTGGATCATAGGGTGGGGGAGGGGGCGAAAATTTTGGGAGCCTTGAAAAATGTGTGGAAGTCGAGAACATTATCCCGGAAAGCAAAAATGGGTATGTTTGAAGGAATAGTAGTTCCAACAATGTTGTATGGTTGCGAGGCGTGGGCTATGGATAGAGTTGTGCGCAGGAGGATGGATGTGCTGGAAATGAGATGTTTGAGGACAATGTGTGGTGTGGGGTGGTTTGATCGAGTAAGTAACGTAAGGGTAAGAGAGATGTGTGGAAATAAAAAGAGCGTGGTTGAGAGAGCAGAAGAGGGTGTTTTGAAATGGTTTGGGCACATGGAGAGAATGAGTGAGGAAAGATTGACCAAGAGGATATATGTGTCGGAGGTGGAGGGAACGAGGAGAAGAGGGAGACCAAATTGGAGGTGGAAAGATGGAGTGAAAAGGATTTTGTGTGATCGGGGCCTGAACATGCAGGAGGGTGAAAGGAGGGCAAGGAATAGAGTGAATTGGAGCGATGTGGTATACAGGGGTTGACGTGCTGTCAGTGGATTGAATCAAGGCATGTGAAGCGTCTGGGGTAAACCATGGAAAGCTGTGTAGGTATGTATATTTGCGTGTGTGGACGTGTGTATGTACATGTGTATGGGGGGGGTTGGGCCATTTCTTTCGTCTGTTTCCTTGCGCTACCTCGCAAACGCGGGAGACAGCGACAAAGTATAAAAAAAAAAAAAAAAAAAAAAAATATATATATATATATATATATAAATATATATATATATATATATATATATATATATATATATATATATATATATATATATATATATATATATATATATATATATATATATGTAAATATATATATATATATATATATATTATCCCAGGGGATAGGGGAGAAAGAATACTTCCCACGTATTCCCTGCGTGTCGTAGAAGGCGACTAAAAGGGGACGGAACGGGGGCCTGGAAATCCTAACTTCTCGTTTTTTTTAAATTTTCCAAAAGAAGTAACAGAGAAGGGGGCCAGGTGAGAATATTCTCTCAAAGGCCCAGTCCTCTGTTCTTAACGCTACCTCGCTAACGCGGGAAATGGCGAATAGTTTGAAAGAATGAAAGAATATATATATGGGTGATTATTGGTGCATATGCACCTGGGCATGAGAAGAAAGATCATGAGAGGCAAGTGTTTTGGGAGCAGTTGAATGAGTGTGTTAATGGTTTTGATGCAAAAGACCGGGTTATACTGATGGATGATTTGAATGCAAAGGTGAGTAATGTGGCAGTTGAGGGAATAATTGGTATACATGGGGTGTTCAGTGTTGTAAATGGAAATGCTGAAGAGCTTGTAGATTTATATGCTGAAAAAGGACTGGTGATTGGGAATACCTGGTTTAAAAAGCGAGATATACATAAGTATAAGTATGTAAGTAGGAGAGATGGCCAGAGAGCGTTATTGGATTACGTGTTAATTGATAGCCACACGAAAGAGAGACTTTTGGATGTTAATGTGCTGAGAGGTGCAATTGGAGGGATGTCTGATCATTATCTTGTGGAGGCGAAGGTGAATATTTGTAGGGGTTTTCAGAAAAGAAGAGAGAATGTGGGGCTGAAGAGAGTTTTGAGAGTAAGTGAGCTTGGGAAGGAGACTTGTGTGAGGAAGTACCAGGAGAGACTTAGTACAGAATGGAAAAAGGTGAGAACAAAGGAGGTAAGGGGAGTGTGGGGGGAATGGAATGTAATTAGGGAAGCAGTGATGGCTTGCACAAAAGATACTTGTGGCATGAGAAGAGTGGGAGGTGGGTTGATTAGAAACAGTAGTGAGTGGTGGGATGAAGAAATAAGATTATTAGTGAAAGAGAAGAGAGAGGCATTTGGACGATTTTTGCTGGGAAAAAATGCAAATGATTGGGAGATGTATAAAAGAAACAGGCAGGAGGTCAACAGAAAGGTGCAAGAGGTGAAAAAGAGGGCAAATGAGAAGTGGAATGAGAGAGTATCATGAAATTTTAGAGAGAATAAAAAGATGTTTTGGAAGGAGGTAAATAAAGTGCGTAAGACAAGGGAACAAATACGAACTTCAGTAAAGGGGCTAATGGGGAAGTGATAACAAGTAGTGGTGATGTGAGAAGGAGATGGAGTGAGTATTTTGAAGGTTTGTTGAATGTGTTTGATGATAAAGTGGCAGATCTAGGGTGCTTTAGTCGAGGTGGTGTGCAAATTGAGAGGGTTTGGGAAAATGATTTGGTGAATAGAGAAGAGGTAGTAAAAGCTTTACGGAAGATGAAAGCCGGCAAAGCAGCAGATTTGGATGGTATTGCAGTGGAATTTATTAAAAAAGGGGGTGACGGTGTTGCAGACTGGTTGGTAAGGTTATCTAATGTATGTATAATTCATGGTGAGGTGCCTGAGGATTGGCGGAATGCTTGCATAGTGCCATTGCACAAAGGCAAAGGGGATACAAGTGAGTGCTCAAATTACAGAGGTATAAGTTTGTTGAGTATTCCTGGTAAATTTTATGGAAGGGTATTGATTGAGAGGGTGAAGGTATGTACAGAGCATCAGATTGGGGAAGAGCAGTGTGGTTTCAGAAGGGTTAGATGATGTGTGGATCAGGTGCTTGCTTTGAAGAATGTATGTAAGAAATACTTAGAAAAGCAAATGGATTTGTGTGAAGCATTTATGGATCTGGAGAAGGTATATGATAGAGTTGATAGAGATGCTCTGTGGAAGGTATTAAGAATATATGGTGTGGGAGGCAAGTTGTTAGAAGCAATGAAAAGTTTTTTATCGAGGATGTAAGGCATGTGTACGTGTAGGAAGAAAGGAGAGTGATTGGTTCTCAGTGAATGTAGGTTTGCGGCAGGGGTGTGTGATGTCTCCATGGTTGTTTAATTTGTTATGGATGGGATTGTTAGGGAGGTGAATGTAAGAGTTTTGGAAAGAGGGGCAACTATGCAGTCTGTTGTGGATGAGAGAGCTTGGGAAGTGAGTCAGTTGTTGTTCGCTGATGATACAGCGCTGGTGGCTGATTCATGTGAGAAACTGCAGAAGCTGGTGACTGAGTTTGGTAAAGTGTGTGAAAGAAGGAAGTTAAGAGAAAATGTGATTAAGAGGAGGGTTATTAGGTACAGTAGGGTTGAGGGTCAAGTCAACTTGGAGGTAAGTTTGAATGAAGAAAAACTGGAGGAAGTGAAGTGTTTTAGATATCTTGGAGTGGATCTGGCAGCGGATGGAACCATGGAAGCGGAAGTGGATCATAGGGTGGGGGAGGGGGCGAAAATTCTGGGAGCCTTGAAGAACGTGTGGAAGTCGAGAACATTTTCTCCGAAAGCAAAAATGGTTATGTTTGAAGGAATAGTGGTTCCAACAATGTTGTATGGTTGCCAGGCGTGGGTTATGGATAGAGTTGTGCGCAGGAGGGTGGATGTACTTGAAATGAGATGTTTGAGGACAATATGCGGTGTGAGGTGGTTTGATCGAGTAAGTAATGCAAGGGTAAGAGAGATGTGTGGAAATGAAAAGAGTGTGGTTGAGAGAGCAGATGAGGGTGTTTTGAAATGGTTTGGTCACATGGAGAGAATGAGTGAGGAAAGATTGACCGAAAGGATATATGTGTCAGAGGTGGAGGGGAACAAGGAAAAGTGGAAGACCAAATTGGAGGTGGAAAGATGGGGTGAAAAAGATTTTGAGTGATCGGGGCCTGAACATGCAGGAGGGTGAAAGGCGTGCAAGGGATAGAGTGAATTGGAACGATGTGGTATACCGGGGTCGACGTGCTGTCAATGGATTGAACCAAGGCATGTGAAGCGTCTGGGGTAAACCATGGAAAGCTGTGTAGGTATGTATATTTGCGTGTGTGGACGTGTGTATGTACATGTGTATGGGGGGGGTTTGGGCCATTTCTTTCGTCTGTTTCCTTGCGCTACCTCGCAAACGCGGGAGACAGCGACAAAGTATAAAAAAAAAAAAAAAAAAAAAAAAAATATATATATATATATATATATAAATATATATATATATATATATATATATATATATATATATATATATATATATATATATATATATATATATATATATATATATATATATATGTAAATATATATATATATATATATATATTATCCCAGGGGATAGGGGAGAAAGAATACTTCCCACGTATTCCCTGCGTGTCGTAGAAGGCGACTAAAAGGGGACGGAACGGGGGCCTGGAAATCCTAACTTCTCGTTTTTTTTAAATTTTCCAAAAGAAGTAACAGAGAAGGGGGCCAGGTGAGAATATTCTCTCAAAGGCCCAGTCCTCTGTTCTTAACGCTACCTCGCTAACGCGGGAAATGGCGAATAGTTTGAAAGAATGAAAGAATATATATATGGGTGATTATTGGTGCATATGCACCTGGGCATGAGAAGAAAGATCATGAGAGGCAAGTGTTTTGGGAGCAGTTGAATGAGTGTGTTAATGGTTTTGATGCAAAAGACCGGGTTATACTGATGGATGATTTGAATGCAAAGGTGAGTAATGTGGCAGTTGAGGGAATAATTGGTATACATGGGGTGTTCAGTGTTGTAAATGGAAATGCTGAAGAGCTTGTAGATTTATATGCTGAAAAAGGACTGGTGATTGGGAATACCTGGTTTAAAAAGCGAGATATACATAAGTATAAGTATGTAAGTAGGAGAGATGGCCAGAGAGCGTTATTGGATTACGTGTTAATTGATAGCCACACGAAAGAGAGACTTTTGGATGTTAATGTGCTGAGAGGTGCAATTGGAGGGATGTCTGATCATTATCTTGTGGAGGCGAAGGTGAATATTTGTAGGGGTTTTCAGAAAAGAAGAGAGAATGTGGGGCTGAAGAGAGTTTTGAGAGTAAGTGAGCTTGGGAAGGAGACTTGTGTGAGGAAGTACCAGGAGAGACTTAGTACAGAATGGAAAAAGGTGAGAACAAAGGAGGTAAGGGGAGTGTGGGGGGAATGGAATGTAATTAGGGAAGCAGTGATGGCTTGCACAAAAGATACTTGTGGCATGAGAAGAGTGGGAGGTGGGTTGATTAGAAACAGTAGTGAGTGGTGGGATGAAGAAATAAGATTATTAGTGAAAGAGAAGAGAGAGGCATTTGGACGATTTTTGCTGGGAAAAAATGCAAATGATTGGGAGATGTATAAAAGAAACAGGCAGGAGGTCAACAGAAAGGTGCAAGAGGTGAAAAAGAGGGCAAATGAGAAGTGGAATGAGAGAGTATCATGAAATTTTAGAGAGAATAAAAAGATGTTTTGGAAGGAGGTAAATAAAGTGCGTAAGACAAGGGAACAAATACGAACTTCAGTAAAGGGGCTAATGGGGAAGTGATAACAAGTAGTGGTGATGTGAGAAGGAGATGGAGTGAGTATTTTGAAGGTTTGTTGAATGTGTTTGATGATAAAGTGGCAGATCTAGGGTGCTTTAGTCGAGGTGGTGTGCAAATTGAGAGGGTTTGGGAAAATGATTTGGTGAATAGAGAAGAGGTAGTAAAAGCTTTACGGAAGATGAAAGCCGGCAAAGCAGCAGATTTGGATGGTATTGCAGTGGAATTTATTAAAAAAGGGGGTGACGGTGTTGCAGACTGGTTGGTAAGGTTATCTAATGTATGTATAATTCATGGTGAGGTGCCTGAGGATTGGCGGAATGCTTGCATAGTGCCATTGCACAAAGGCAAAGGGGATACAAGTGAGTGCTCAAATTACAGAGGTATAAGTTTGTTGAGTATTCCTGGTAAATTTTATGGAAGGGTATTGATTGAGAGGGTGAAGGTATGTACAGAGCATCAGATTGGGGAAGAGCAGTGTGGTTTCAGAAGGGTTAGATGATGTGTGGATCAGGTGCTTGCTTTGAAGAATGTATGTAAGAAATACTTAGAAAAGCAAATGGATTTGTGTGAAGCATTTATGGATCTGGAGAAGGTATATGATAGAGTTGATAGAGATGCTCTGTGGAAGGTATTAAGAATATATGGTGTGGGAGGCAAGTTGTTAGAAGCAATGAAAAGTTTTTTATCGAGGATGTAAGGCATGTGTACGTGTAGGAAGAAAGGAGAGTGATTGGTTCTCAGTGAATGTAGGTTTGCGGCAGGGGTGTGTGATGTCTCCATGGTTGTTTAATTTGTTATGGATGGGATTGTTAGGGAGGTGAATGTAAGAGTTTTGGAAAGAGGGGCAACTATGCAGTCTGTTGTGGATGAGAGAGCTTGGGAAGTGAGTCAGTTGTTGTTCGCTGATGATACAGCGCTGGTGGCTGATTCATGTGAGAAACTGCAGAAGCTGGTGACTGAGTTTGGTAAAGTGTGTGAAAGAAGGAAGTTAAGAGAAAATGTGATTAAGAGGAGGGTTATTAGGTACAGTAGGGTTGAGGGTCAAGTCAACTTGGAGGTAAGTTTGAATGAAGAAAAACTGGAGGAAGTGAAGTGTTTTAGATATCTTGGAGTGGATCTGGCAGCGGATGGAACCATGGAAGCGGAAGTGGATCATAGGGTGGGGGAGGGGGCGAAAATTCTGGGAGCCTTGAAGAACGTGTGGAAGTCGAGAACATTTTCTCCGAAAGCAAAAATGGTTATGTTTGAAGGAATAGTGGTTCCAACAATGTTGTATGGTTGCCAGGCGTGGGTTATGGATAGAGTTGTGCGCAGGAGGGTGGATGTACTTGAAATGAGATGTTTGAGGACAATATGCGGTGTGAGGTGGTTTGATCGAGTAAGTAATGCAAGGGTAAGAGAGATGTGTGGAAATGAAAAGAGTGTGGTTGAGAGAGCAGATGAGGGTGTTTTGAAATGGTTTGGTCACATGGAGAGAATGAGTGAGGAAAGATTGACCGAAAGGATATATGTGTCAGAGGTGGAGGGGAACAAGGAAAAGTGGAAGACCAAATTGGAGGTGGAAAGATGGGGTGAAAAAGATTTTGAGTGATCGGGGCCTGAACATGCAGGAGGGTGAAAGGCGTGCAAGGAATAGAGTGAATTGGATCGATGTGGTATACCGGGGTCGACGTGCTGTCAATGGATTGAACCAAGGCATGTGAAGCGTCTGAGATAAACCATGAAAAGTCCTGTGGGGTCTGGATGTGGAAAGGGAGCTGTGGTTTCGGTGCATTATTACATGACAGCTAGAGACTGAGTGTGAACGAACTTTGTTGTCTTTTCCTAGCGCTACCTAGTACACATGAGGGGGAGGGGGCTGTTATTCCATGTGTTGCGAAGTGGCGATGGAAATAGATAAAGTCAGACAGTATGAATTATGTACATGTGTATATATGTATGTGTCTGTGTGTGTATGTATATATGTACATTGAGATATATAGGTATGTATATTTGCGTGTGTGGACGTGTATGTAGAAACGTGTATGTGGGTGGGTTGGGCCTTTCTTTCGTCTGTTTCCTTGCGCTACCTCGCTAACGCGGGAGACAGCGACAAAGCAAAATGAATATATATATATATATATATATATATATATATATATATATATATATATATATATATATATATATATATATATATATATATACATTGATATTGCAAAATCATTTCTTGATTTTGAAAGTACAGTAAATCATCTCATGATGAAGTGAACATTTATAAAGGTTTAGTGTATACCAGTTTGTCAAAACCTGTGGTTCCAAATTATCTAAAAAGTTTCATCAGTCATATGAATACTTTAAAAGAATAATGATGTACAATTACTAAATCAGATAAAAGTAGCAGATTTGTGATTATGGACAAATGAATGATTTTTTATGTGATGAGACAACTTGCATTAAACTCAGTAAAAATCCTCTAGAAGCAGTTGATTCTCACTTTAATCAAGAACTGAAGTTATTATTGAAAGGTGGAATGAAACACGATAAGTTCCCAAGTGCACTTTCTTGTAATATTCACATCAGTAGGGGAGACACAAGAGAGAAATATAACAGTCAGTTGATATACAACGAAGAGACGTAGCTAGGACGCCATTTGGTAAACATGTGATTGTCCAAGACAGACAACGAGCGTATCTTGAACTTATCATGTGGACAAGAAAGTCAATTTTTTACAAGTCTTATCAACAATAAAGTTATTCAATGATATTAAGATTATAATTCTTTGTTTATTTCATAATAGAAAATTCAATGATTCTTCTTGTGGTAATGGAGTTAGAGTTAATAACTTAGGTGGCATTACTCCAGTCAGTACAATGATCATAATTCTTAACGTGATTAAACAAGGCATTTGATTCTTGTCCTGTTCTTATACTATATTTATGCTGCTTATGTCTAACAGAAATATCCTTACCAGTTTGCCCAACATACTTATCACAATTTCGACATGGCACTTTGTAGATGCACACAGGAGAATTTTCTGGTGAGTTCGTGATTAAGATACTCTTTATAGCATTATTGCTGCTGAAGGCAACAATTACATTAAAGGATTTAAGGAACATGGGAGGTAAAGCAAAACTATTATTAAAGGGGAGAACTAAAAGATTCTTGGTGTCAATGGGAGGTTTAGGCCCATCTCTATAAAATGATTTCTTTGCTGACTTAAGGGATCTATTAATGAAAGATCTAGGATACTTTAACTTAGATCCAATGGAATATATTTTCTCAAACTCATCAATCAATAAACTCTGGACTGGAAGTACGTAATGCCCTAAGGAACACAGATTGAAATGATGATAATTCAACTCTGTCATGTTGAGACGAGTAATAATGGATATATGAGCATGCATTGGTAGGTTTTCCGTATATGCTAAACTTAAACTTGTTTCTTTGCCTATGGATCATGCAATCTAAAATGGTAACATACCATTAATTTCATTTTCTACATGCATTCCGCCAATCCTCAGGCACTTCACCATGAAAAATACATACATTTGATATCCTCACCAACCAGTCAGCAACAAAGTCACCCCCTTTTTTAACAGATTCCACAGCAATGCCATCCAAACCCGCCGCCTTACCGGCTTTCATCTTTCGCAAAGCTTTCACTACCTCTTCTCTCTTTACTAAATCATTCTCCCTGACTCTCTCACTTCGCAGACCATCTCGACCAAATCACCTTATCTATATCTGCGACCCTATCATCAAACACATTCAACAAACTTTCAAAATACTCACTCCATCTCCCTCTCACTTCACCACTGATAGTTTTTACCTCTCCATTTGCCCCCTTCACTGATGCTCCCATTTGTTGTCTTGTCTTACGCACTTTATTTACCTTCTTCCAAAACATCTTTTTATTCTCCCTAAAATTTAATGATACTCTCTCACCCCAACTCTCATTTGCCCTCTTTTTTCACCTCTTGCACTTTTCTATTGACCTCTTGTCTCTTTCTTTTATACATCCCCCAGTTGTTTGCACTATTTCCCTGCAAAAATCGACCGAATGCCTCTCTCTCTTCTCTTTCTCAAACAATCTTACTTCTTCATCCCACCACTCACTACTCTTTCTAATCTGCCCACCTCCCACCTTTCTCATGCCACAGGCATCTTTTGCACAAGCAATCACTGCTTCCCTAAATACATCCCATTCCTCCCCCACTCCCCTTATGTCATTTGCTCTCACCTTTTTCCATTCTTTAATCAATCTTTCCTGGTACTTCCTCACAAGTCTCATTTCCAAGCGCACTTACTCTCACCACTCTCTTCACCCCAACATTCTCTCTTCTTTTCTGAAAACCTTTACATATCTTCACCTTCGCCTCCATAAGAGGCAGGGTGCGTGATGTCTCCATGGTTGTTTTATTGTCTATGGATGGGGTTATTAAGGAGGTGAATGAAAGACTTTTGGAGAGAGGGGCAAGTATGCGGTCTTTTGTAGACGAGGGGGGCTTGGGATGTGAGGCAGTTGTTGTTCGCTGATGATACAGCGCTGGTGGCTAATTCGGGTGAGAAATTGCAAAAGTTGGTGACTGAGTTTGGGAAAGTGTGTGAAAGAAGGAAGCTGAGAGAAAATGTGAATAAGAGCATTTCATTAGGTTCAGTAGGGTTGAAGGACAAGTCATTTGGGAGTTAAGTTTGAATGGAGAAAAACTGGAGGAGGTGAAATGTTTTAGATATCTGGGAGTGGATTTGGCAGCGGGTGGAACCATGGAAGCGAAAGTGAGTCACAGAGTGGAGGAGGGGGCGAAGGTTCTGGGAGCGTTGAAGAATATGTGGAAGGCGAGAACGTTATCTCGGAGAGCAAAAATGGGTATGTTTGAAGGAATAGTGGTTCCAACAATGTTATTTGGTTGTGAGGCATGGGCTATAGATAGGGTTGTGCGGAGGAGGGTGGATGTGTTGGAAACTAGATGTTTGAGGACAATATGTGATGTGAGGTGGTTTGATCGAGTAAGTAATGAAAGGGTAAGAGAGATGTGTGGTAATATAAAGAGTGTGATTAAGAGAACAGAAGAGAGTGTATTGAAATGGTTTGGCCCCATGGAGAGAATGAGGGAGAAAAGATTGACAAAGATGATATATGTGTCAGAGGTGGAGGGAACGAGGAGAAGCGGGAGACCAAATCGGAGGTGGAAGGATTGAGCGAAAAAGGTTTTGAGCGATCGGGGCCTTAACATGCAGAAAGGTGAAAGGCGTGCAAGGAATAGAATGAATTTTGGTGAGGATGAGTTTTGGTGAGGATAATGGTCAGTGACAGTGAACATGATAGTGAGAATGCATCATGAGTTTTGGTGAGGATAATGATTAGTAACAGCGAACATGATAGTAAGTTTACATCATGAGTTTTGATGAGGATAATGGTTAGTAACAGTGAACATGATAGTAAGTTTACATCATGAGTTTTGGTGAGCATGATGATTAGTGCCAGTGAACATGATGGTAAACCGTAGTAAACATGCTCGTGATTAACTTAATGGTGAGCGATAGTTAAAGTTATGGTGAGTGATAATAGTCAAGCAAGTGAGTTAAGGTGAACATGACCCTGAGTGATGATCATAGCAGTATGGGATAGTGATGATAATGGTGACAAGGAACATCATGGTGAGTGACGTGAGTATTGAATTCGTAATTTAACCATATTTGACTATGCTTTATATATTACAGGTCACTAATTTTTTTTTTTTATTTTCGGGTCATTATTTGTCCATATTTCAGCCAGCATTAATGAGATTTGGCATAAAGGTCTTGCTACATACCCTACATAATACCGGTTAGAAATTTTGAGAAATATTCTTAACCTTTTAGATTTAAGTCAGGGATTACAAGATATT
>NC_092266.1:35592376-35607866 GCF_036320965.1 Panulirus ornatus
TACAGCTCTATCATATGCCCTTTCTCCAGATCCATAAATCTACATACAAATCCATTTGCTTTTCTAAGTTATTTTTCTCACAACATTCTTCAAAGCAAACACCTGATCCACACATCCTCTACCACTTCTGAAACCACACTGCTCCTCCCCAATCTGATGCTCTGTACATGCCTTCACCCTCTCAATCAATACCCTCCCATATGATTTACCAGGAATACTCAACAAACTTATACCTCTGTAATTTGAGCACTCACTCTTATCCCCTTTGCCTTTGTACAATGGCACTATGCAAGCATTCCGCCAATCCTCAGTCACCTCACCATGAATCATACATACATTAAATAACCTTACCAACTAGTCAACAATACAGTCACCCCCTTTTTTAATAAATTCCACTGCAATACCATCCAACCCTGCTGCCTTGCCGGCTTTCATCTTCCACAAAGCTTTTACTACCTCTTCTCTGTTTACCAAATCATTTTCCCTAACCCTCTCACTTTGCACATCACCTCGACGAAAACACCCTATATCTGCCACTCTATCATCAAACACATTCAAAAAACCTTCAAAATACTCACTCCATCTCCTTCTCGCATCACCACTACTTGTTATCACCTCCCCATTAGCTCCCTTCACTGAAGTTCCCATTTGTTCCAATGCCTCGTCCATCGTGCATCGTCCAAATGCCTCTCTCTTCTCTTTCACTAATAATCTTACTTCCTCATCCCACCACTCACTACCCTTTCTAATCAACCCAACTCCCACGCTTCTCATGCCACAAGCATTTTTGCGCAAGCCATCACTGCTTCCCTAAATACATCCCATTCCTCCCCCACTCCCCTTACCTCCTTTGTTCTCACCTTTTTCCATTCTGTACCCAGTCTCTCCTGGTACTTCCTCACACAAGTCTCCTTCCCAAGCTCACTTACTCTCACCACTCTCTTCACCCTAACATTCTCTCTTCTCTTCTGAAAACTTCTACAAATCTTCACCTTCGCCTCCACAAGATAATGATCAGACATCCCTCCAGTTGCACCTCTCAGCACATTAACATCCCAAAGTCTGTCTTTCGCGCGCCTATCAATTAACACGCAATCCAATAACGCTCTCTGGCAATTTCTCCTACTTACATACGTATACTTATGTATATCTCGTTTTTTAAACCAGGTATTCCCAATCACCAGTCCTTTTCCAGCACATAAATCTGCAAGCTCTTCACCATTTTCATTTACAACACTGAACACCCCATGTATACCAATTATTCCCTCAACTGCCACATTACTCACCTTTGCATTTAAATCACCCATCACTATAACTCGGTCTTGTGCATCAAAACCACTAACACACTCATTCAGCTGCTCCCAAAACACTTGCCTCTCATGATCTTTCTTCTCATGCCTAGGTGCATATGCACCAATAATCACCCATCTCTCTCCATTAACTTTCAGTTTTACCCATATCAATCTAGAATTTACTTTCTTACACTTTATCACATACTCCCACAACTCCTGTTTCAGGAGTAGTGCTACTCCTTCCCTTGCTCTTGTTCTCTCACTAACCCCTGACTTTACTCCCAAGACATTCCCAAACCACTCTTCCCCTTTACCCTTGAGCTTCGTTTCACTCAGAGCCAAAACATCCAGGTTCCTTTCCTCAAACATACTACCTATCTCTCCTTTTTTCTCATCTTGGTTACATCCACACACATTTAGACACCCGAGTCTGAGCCTTCGAGGAGGATGAGCACTCCCCGAGTGACTCCTTCTGTTTCTCCTTTTAGAGAGTTAAAATACAAGGAGGGAGGGTTTCTGGCCCCCTGCTCCCGTCCCCTTTAGTCGCCTTCTACGACACGTGAGGAATGTGTGGGAAGTATTGTTT
Organism: Panulirus ornatus; assembly: GCF_036320965.1. NCBI lineage: Eukaryota > Metazoa > Arthropoda > Malacostraca > Decapoda > Palinuridae > Panulirus > Panulirus ornatus. The sequence goes on from NC_092266.1 coordinate 35,594,255, forward strand.
CTCTCATATCCCCAGGGATAATATATATTGGGAGCATTGAAGAATGTGTGGAAGTCGAGAACATTATCTCGGAAAGCAAAAATGGGTATGTTTGAAGGAATAGTGGTTCCAACAATGTTGTATGGTTGCGAGGCGTGGGCTATGGATGTGCGCAGGAGGGTGGATGTGCTGGAAATGAGATGTTTGAGGACAATGTGTGGTGTGAGGTGGTTTGATCGAGTAAGTAATGTAAGGGTAAGAGAGATGTGTGGAAATAAAAAGAGCGTGGTTGAGAGAGCAGAAGAGGGTGTTTTGAAATGGTTTGGGCACATGGAGAGAATGAGTGAGGAAAGATTGACCAAGAGGATATATGTGTCAGAGGTGGAGGAAACGAGGAGAAGTGGGAGACCAAATTGGAGGTGGAAAGATGAAGTGAAAAAGATTTTGAGTGATCGGGGCCTGAACATGCAGGAGGGTGAAAGGTGGGCAAGGAATAGAGTGAATTGGATCGACGTGGTATACCGGGGTTGACGTGCTGTCAGTGGATTGAATCAGGGCATGTGAAGCGTCTGGGGTAAACCATGGAAAGTTGTGTGGGGCCTGGATGTGGAAAGGGAGCTGTGGTTTCGGGCATTATTGCATGACAGCTGGAGGCTGAGTGTGAACGAATGGGGCCTTTGTTATCTTTTCCTAGCGCTACCTCGCACACATCAGGGTGGAGGGGGATGGTATTCCATGTGTCGCGAGGTGGCGATGGGAATGAATAAAGGCAGACAGTGTGAATTGTGTGCATGGGTATATATGTATGTGTCTGTGTGTGTATATATATGTGTACATTGAGATGTATAGGTATGTATATTTGCGTGTGTGGACGTGTGTGTATATACATGTGTATGGGGGTGGGTTGGGCCATTTCTTTCTTCTGTTTCCTTGCGCTACCTCGCAAATGCGGGAGACAGCGACAATAGAAAATGAATATAAATATATATATATATATATATATATATATATATATATATATATATATATATATATATATATATATATATATATATATATATATATATATTTATATATATATATATATATATATATATATATATATATATATATATATATATATATATATATATATATATATATATGTATATATATATATATATAGTGGGGTGCCTAAATGTGTGTGGATGTAACCAAGATGTGAAAAAAGGAGAGATAGGTAGTATGTTTGAGGAAAGGAACCTGGATGTTTTGGCTCTGAGTGAAACGAAGCTCAAGGGTAAAGGGGAAGAGTGGTTTGGGAATGTCTAGGGAGTAAAGTCTGGGGTTAGTGAGAGGACAAGAGCAAGGGAAGGAGTAGCAATACTCCTGAAACAGGAGTTGTGGGAGTATGTGATAGAATGTAAGAAAGTAAATTCTCGATTAATATGGGTAAAACTGAAAGTTGATGGAGAGAGGTGGGTGATTATTGGTGCATATGCACCTGGGCATGAGAAGAAAGATCATGAGAGGCAAGTGTTTTGGGAGCAGCTGAATGAGTGTGTTAGTGGTTTTGATGCACGAGACCGGGTTATAGTGATGGGTGATTTGAATGCAAAGGTGAGTAATGTGGCAGTTGAGGGAATAATTGGTATACATGGGGTGTTCAGTGTTGTAAATGGAAATGGTGAAGAGCTTGTAGATTTATGTGCTGAAAAAGGACTGATGATTGGGAATACTTGGTTTAAAAAGCGAGATATACATAAGTATACTTATGTAAGTAGGAGAGATGGCCAGAGTTCGTTATTGGATTACGTGTTAATTGATAGGCGTGCGAAAGAGAGACTTTTGGATGTTAATGTGCTGAGAGGTGCAACTGGAGGGATGTCTGATCATTATCTTGTGGAGGCAAAGGTGAAGATTTGTATGGGTTTTCAGAAAAGAAGAGTGAATGTTGGGGTGAAGAGGGTGGTGAGAGTAAGTGAGCTTGGGAAGGAGACCTGTGTGAGGAAGTACCAGGAGAGACTGAGTACAGAATGGAAAAAGGTGAGAACAATGGAAGTAAGGGGAGTGGGGGAGGAATGGGATGTATTTAGGGAATCAGTGATGGATTGCGCAAAAGATGCTTGTGGCATGAGAAGAGTGGGAGGTGGGTTGATTAGAAAGGGTAGTGAGTGGTGGGATGAAGAAGTAAGAGTATTAGTGAAAGAGAAGAGAGAGGCATTTGGACGATTTTTGCAGGGAAAAAATGCAATTGAGTGGGAGATGTATAAAAGAAAGAGACAGGAGGTCAAGAGAAAGGTGCAAGAGGTGAAAAAAAGGGCAAATGAGAGTTGGGGTGAGAGAGTATCATTAAATTTTAGGGAGAATAAAAAGATGTTCTGGAAGGAGGTAAATAAAGTGCGTAAGACAAGGGAGCAAATGGGAACTTCAGTGAAGGGCGCAAATGGGGAGGTGATAACAAGTAGTGGTGATGTGAGAAGGAGATGGAGTGAGTATTTTGAAGGTTTGTTGAATGTGTTTGATGATAGAGTGGCAGATATAGGATGTTTTGGTCGAGGTGGTGTGCAAAGTGAGAGGGTTAGGGAAAATGATTTGGTAAACAGAGAAGAGGTAGTGAAAGCTTTGCGGAAGATGAAAGCCGGCAAGGCAGCAGGTTTGGATGGTATTGCAGTGGAATTTATTAAAAAAGGGGGTGACTGTATTGTTGACTGGTTGGTAAGGTTATTTAATGTATGTATGACTCATGGTGAGGTGCCTGAGGATTGGCGGAATGCGTGCATAGTGCCATTGTACAAAGGCAAAGGGGATAAGAGTGAGTGCTCAAATTACAGAGGTATAAGTTTGTTGAGTATTCCTGGTAAAGTATATGGGAGGGTATTGATTGAGAGGGTGAAGGCATGTACAGAGCATCAGATTGGGGAAGAGCAGTGTGGTTTCAGAAGTGGTAGAGGATGTGTGGATCAGGTGTTTGCTTTGAAGAATGTATGTGAGAAATACTTAGAAAAGCAAATGGATTTGTATGTAGCATTTATGGATCTGGAGAAGGCATATGATAGAGTTGATAGAGATGCTCTGTGGAAGGTATTAAGAATATATGGTGTGGGAGGAAAGTTGTTAGAAGCAGTGAAAAGTTTTTATCGAGGATGTAAGGCATGTGTACGTGCAGGAAGAGAGGAAAGTGATTGGTTCTCAGTGAATGTAGGTTTGCGGCAGGGGTGTGTGATGTCTCCATGGTTGTTTAATTTGTTTATGGATGGGGTTGTTAGGGAGGTAAATGCAAGAGTTTTGGAAAGAGGGGCAAGTATGAAGTCTGTTGGGGATGAGAGAGCTTGGGAAGTGAGTCAGTTGTTGTTCGCTGATGATACAGCGCTGGTGGCTGATTCATGTGAGAAACTGCAGAAGCTGGTGACTGAGTTTGGTAAAGTGTGTGGAAGAAGAAAGTTAAGAGTAAATGTGAATAAGAGCAAGGTTATTAGGTACAGTAGGGTTGAGGGTCAAGTCAATTGGGAGGTGAGTTTGAATGGAGAAAAACTGGAGGAAGTGAAGTGTTTTAGATATCTGGGAGTGGATCTGGCAGCGGATGGAACCATGGAAGCGGAAGTGGATCATAGGGTGGGGGAGGGGGCGAAAATTCTGGGGGCCTTGAAGAATGTGTGGAAGTCGAGAACATTATCTCGGAAAGCAAAAATGGGTATGTTTGAAGGAATAGTGGTTCCAACAATGTTGTATGGTTGCGAGGCGTGGGCTATGGATAGAGTAGTGCGCAGGAGGATGGATGTGCTGGAAATGAGATGTTTGAGGACAATGTGTGGTGTGAGGTGGTTTGATCGAGTGAGTAACGTAAGGGTAAGAGAGATGTGTGGAAATAAAAAGAGCGTGGTTGAGAGAGCAGAAGAGGGTGTTTTGAAGTGGTTTGGGCACATGGAGAGAATGAGTGAGGAAAGATTGACCAAGAGGATATATGTGTCGGAGGTGGAGGGAACGAGGAGAAGAGGGAGACCAAATTGGAGGTGGAAAGATGGAGTGAAAAAGATTTTGTGTGATCGGGGCCTGAACATGCAGGAGGGTGAAAGGAGGGCAAGGAATAGAGTGAATTGGAGCGATGTGGTATACCGGGGTTGACGTGCTGTCAGTGGATTGAATCAAGGCATGTGAAGCGTCTGGGGTAAACCATGGAAAGCTGTGTAGGTGTGTATATTTGCGTGTGTGGACGTATGTATATACATGTGTATGGGGGGGGGGGGGTTGGGCCATTTCTTTCGTCTGTTTCCTTGCGCTACCTCGCAAACGCGGGAGACAGCGACAAAGTATAATAAAAAATAAATAAATATATATATATATATATATATATATATATATATATATATATATATATATATATATATATATATATATATATATATATATATATATATTTTCTTTTTCTTTCAAACTATTCGCCATTTCCCGCGTTAGCGAGGTAGCATTAAGAACAGAGGACTGGGCCTTTGAAGGAATATTCTCACCTGGCCCCCTTCTCTGTTCCTTCTTTTGGAAAATTAAAAAAAAGATAAAAAAAAATGAGAGGGGAGGATTTCCAGCCACACGCTCCCTCCCCTTTTAGTCGCCTTCTACGACACGCAGGGAATACGTGTGAAGTATTCTTTCTCCCCTATCCCCAGGGATATATATATACATGAATCGGAATAAAGATTTCCAAAATAAATTTAACTGATTTTGAGAAATCTCTCCAGTTCCTAAATTCCCTAAATAAATAAATGGAAGTTGATACATGAAGTATTATGCTGAAGAATACAACTAAAGGTTTTCCTTGCCATAAATTTATTTATATATATTTATTATATATATATATATATATATATATATATATATATATATATATATATATATATATATATATATATATATATATATATATATATATATATATATATATATATATATATATATATATATATATATATATATATATATTTATACTATTAGCTATTTCCCGCGTTAGCGAGGTAGCGTTAAGAACAGTAAGAACAGAGGACTGGGCCTTTAAGGAGATATCTTCACCTGGCCCCCTTTTCTGTTCCTTCTTTTGGAAAATTAAAAAAAAAAAAAAACTAGAGGGGGAGGATTTCTGAGTTTAGTTAGGTTAGGTTAGGTTAGGTTAGGTTCGGTTGAAATAATTTTTCCAAGATTATCAATGTCTTTTGAACGATTCAGATTTTAACTTTTGTCATTAACCATTACTTTTTGTTATTTCTCCTCCCAAAACCCCAGTTCCCTCTGGAGGTCCCCCATAATCGTTGGATGCAGGGGGAGGTAACTCAAAAGGTAATGATTTGCAGTAGAAATAAAAGGTGACGGTAATGATTTCTACTTCTAAAAGGTAGATGACAGAATCGGTAGTTTTGAGCAAAGATTGACATTGCCACAGAAAGTGAATGTTCAGGCCACATTACTCAAAATCTTTTTCATTCCATCCTTCCACCTCTAATTTAGAGTTCCCCTTCCCCTAGTTCCTTCCACTCCTGACACATATATCCTCTTTGTCAACTTTTCCTCACTCATTCTTTCCGTTTGTCCAAACCGTTTCAGCACACCTTCCTCTGTTCTCTCAACCACTATCTTCTCATTACTATACGTCTTTCTTACCCTTTCATTACTAATGTCATCAAACCACCTCACATCACATTGTCCTCAAAAACACTTCATTTCTATCACCGTCACCCTCCTCCACATATCTTTATGTATGGCCCATGCCTAAGAACATGGAACATACCAGCAGATAGAAAGTATCGGCAAATGATGGAGGTGTTGCATTTAGAATTGAAACATATAATTCAATATCATGCCTTTATTCCTCCAGTATTCTGGGCTCATAAAATCTTTTTCGTTAATCTCTCATTCTAATATCGGTGCTGCATTGGTGCCAATATCACTTCCTGCAGCAAGGAACGACGCATATGTAATATGTTTCCACAGAAGTACAGTTTGGAGCATAGTCTCGACTTCCCGGCTTCCCTCTCTGGTGGTATTATCTAGTATCAAAGTTACTCGCAAGACTCTACATAGCATGACATAAACATTAAAACAATTCCTCGTGGAGTATTAGGTAATACCTGACACCAGCTCTGTATTTTCAGATGTAGTCCATTATTATTCACTGTACTATCTAAACCGTCATCAAAACAAACATAGATATCATCGAACGCCATTGTAATCCACTTGCAATTCAGTGTGGTTTTCTCTAAATGAAATGAAGAAGTTTCATGCTTCATGAATGATCTTTTCTTTAAAAAATATATGACTTTGTATATTTTGTTTACCAGTTCCGAAGTGTAACGTTGTACACCAGGTTTTGGTTATAATGTAAACCCTTTGCTAAGTGGTATGTTGTGCACCAACTGGTAAGTGTAATGCTGTACATCATTTGTTAAGTGTTATGTTAAACTTATTGGTAAGATTATTGCTGTGCACCAGTTAGTGAGTGTATTATCATGCACCTGATGCCAAGTGTTGCGTTGTGTCCTAACAGGTAAGTGTTATGTTGTCCACCAGTTGGTAAGTGTAATGATGCATACCAGTTGGTAAGTGTAATATTGTAAACCAATTAGTAAGTGTAATGATGCATACTGTTGGTAAGTGTAATATTGTAGACCAGTTGGCAAGTGTAATATCAAACATTAGTAAGTAATTGTAACGTCGTGCAGCAGCTGGTAAGTGTAATATTATACACCTTTTGCTAAGTGTGATATGTACCATCACGTAAGTGTAATGTTGTATACTAGTTGGTGAGTGTAATTATACGCTAGTTGCCAATTTCAATGTACACCTTTAGGTATGTTAAATGTACAGCGGTTGATAAGTGCAATATCATACCCCAGTTGTTAATTGTAATGTTGTGCACCAGTTGTTAAGTGTAATATCATACATCAGTTGGTAATCATAATGTTATGCACCAGTTCAGGTACGAAGTGAGGACATGATGTACATAAAACAATTTTTATCTGAGAGTAGATGGCTGTTTTTCATGAGCTTGTCCAGATCCACCAGGCATTTTTCCCAACGACCAAATTAAGCAATAAGATAAATGAAGTGTAAAGACATTCTGTCGTCCACAACTCTCCAAACCTTATCTTACTCGCTTGGAACTTTACTAAAAGCTTTCATACGTGCAGCAGACTTCAGTGATCTGGACATATTCGAATTCAGTCACAGCTCCTGAGCAGCAGATTCTATCTCAACAGCAGTTCAAGATTTTAATGTGACCCAGACAGCGTGTTGTCTGGGAGACAGTCTGTCTCCTGCTTGTGGCATCGGCCTTAATGTCTGACTTTCTTACAACCATATTTTCTGTAGATACATTTTCTCCGTGGAGTATCTGGCAACTCTTGTATGTTTACGCTGAATATTAAGGCGTCTGGTGGGCTTATAGCGAAAACAAGGATATATTCTGTTAAATACGGCAGTGGATAGATAAGAATATTCAAATTTTACCAAGACGTCTGATATAAAAACTGGAATTACAAACTAATGTAGAGTGTAGTATTCTAACAGGTAGGTTCCACTATTATCTCTACCTCTGTCATTATTTCAAAAATCCTCCCTTATATTGACAAAAGAATTTGAGAAAGACTATCCGTTCTACAGTCTATAAGAAACCATGGGGAGAATGAGCGTTTAAGAAAATTCTTAGCATTATACGCATCAATAAGCTATTGTATGTCTCCTGTTGTAGGTCATTTATTGTATGTCTGCTTAATATGAACGTCTTACACAGTTATGATTCTGCTCTAAAACTGGCAACGTTGAACTTAATACCGGCTTCCCTCCTGCCGTAGAAATCGCATCTTACCGCCAGATAACAGGCTGGAACCCACCCTGGAGCAGGCACCCTCTCTTGCTGCGGCAAAATACGAGACAATCAGTTAGCTGGCAACGTCGACGATACAGCTAACTATTCAGGATTTTCTGTGGTTTTATGCTGCTTCTCTTCCTTCCTTCCTCGTTACTGTCTGTAACACGGTATGCTCAACAGCGTGTGCTGAGAACATTCTATGTATTCTTTATTCTGCTAATCAGTGTCACATGTCCCATAAATCAACTCTAGAATTATCACTCTTCTAAAGAATGAGTAATTCTGGACATCAGCTGCTCTTGTGGGTACAAACATTCCTGGGTCCTTAAATCTGTAGAATAACAGAAATCCATTACTGCGCTTTTCCTTGGCGCTTGGTCAGCGAGGATAACATGAATATCGTTACTCCTGCATACATCCCGTAGCCTGCAAAGTTTCTCGACAGCATGGTTACCATCTGGCCAAGTTGAGTTATGTTCCTCAGGATATAAGAATTTCTTCGAAACTCAGACCACACACACCCAGAGTTCAAGCGAAGTGGTCTCGTCATAACGCTACTGAAAAGCCCCCTTAAAAGCAGTAACAGAAAAGAATAGCAAATAAAGGCTTTCTCTCCACCTTCTCCTCCCTCTGGCAACATGCCGGAAGGGAAACAGTTTGAAGCAATACCTTGCAGGAGTAATATGCCGGAAAGGCATTTTCAAAGGAATGTCAGTAGTTAGAATGAACGTGAACATATCATGCATCCGACCACCAAACACATGCATCTCTTTGCTTTTTCTTATAAAGACCATAGCAAGGAAAGAGTTTGAACTCCAACCTCGTGACTTACCTTGTCAGTATTACCTCTGATGTGGAAGGAGTACACAATAATTACTTCTTTTCTTAAAGCAGGCGACATGGGTTAAGCAATGTTGGTATATCAATACAGCATGACCAAGGCGAAGAGTGAAAAGTGACGACCAAGCCTAATATTGAACATATCAACAGTCTTGCCCTTGACAACTTCTTTTAGGAGCTTATACCACGCGCCAGTAATGTTCATGGCATGGAAATATTTTGTGCAAATAAGATTAACACGGCGACGCTAAGTTTTCTTCCATTTACTCTCGTTGGTAGTATTGCTTGACCGTCAAGAAAATTCCGTAATTGACGTTGTTAAAATCTTCAGGTAACTTGAAATATTCTATCAACCTGCCTTAGAGCCGCCTCTTGCTCAAATGGAACAAATCCAATTTTCGTAGTGTGTCTTCATGTTTTATTACGTAAGGAAGGAAACACTTAGTTGCTATTCGCTGCACTGTTTCTAATAAAAGAATATACTTTCTTAATTAGGGGGCCCAGAAGTGCACTGCATATTTGAAGTGGAGTCCAATAAGAATTTAATGTAGAGACAATACCACATTTTTGTTTTATGCGTGCAAAGTATGTTGATAAATCCTAATATTCAATTTACATTCTTGATAGCTTCATTATAATGCTTGAAGAATTTGAAATTGGTGGAGACAGTGACTCACCGCTGCTTCCCTCAAATAATGGGTGTCTTTTATATTGTGGCCTATCAGTTCATGCTTGAATTACTCGTTGAGGTTACCGGATTGCAACAGCTGAAATATAATGAATATAATTTAATATAGATATAGTAAAGCCATATCCCAGATCATTCAACTATTCTATCTAGATTCTCTCACAATCTTAGTTTTAACTTCAGTTAATATGACACTGTCGATCTTTTTGTCATCTTCAAACATGGACACTAAGTTATTCAGTTCTTTATCAACGACAGTAATATAAATGATGAAAATCATAGACCCCCAGGATGAGCCAGTGGGGTATGCCACTAGTACCAGGTGACCACAGTGATGCTACACCATCATTCTTTGCTTCCAGTCAGGTAACCAAGCATCTACTCGGTTTCCTACGCAACCAGTAATCCCTAAGGCCCTGACTCAATACATATTTTTCTTTTTTTAGTCCAAGAAATATACTTTCTATTTCTTTAATCTTTTCATGAGTCCTCAATGATTCATGATAAAATTTAAGGATGCTTCTAAAGCGTAATTTGCGTCTTCTAAAACCACATTGTATACTATTGATCATACTTTGTTGTTCAAATTAAAGCTACGATTTCGTCTCTAATACTTATGACTGATGTGAGGATGATAGGATACTTATTGCTAGTCATCTCACGGCTTCCCTTTTCAAATATTGGTGTAACGTATACCAATCTCCAGCCCTGCCGTACTATTCCATCCTGGGCAGACTTATTGAAAATATAGGAGAACAGTTCGGCAAATTCATGCTTGACGTCTTTGATTACTCATGGATTGAACCGATCACGACTGGACTTTTATTAGTTTCCAGCTTCACTATATGTGGTACTTCACCAACTGTGAGGGTTAATTCTATCATTGTGTGTGCTATCTATCGTTGTTTCAAAGTTCGTGTCGCTGCTTTCTAGTGTAAAAAGAGAGCTGAAAAAACTCTTCAGTGTTGTTGCTATGCTTTTGTCATCCACAGAGGGTTCCCATCCTTGCTCACTAGAGTCCTATCCCACTCCTTATGTGTTTCTTTTTACACAATCTTTTAGGATCTCTAGTTTTATCCATTGCCATACTAATACTACTCATACTGATAATACTCATACTACTCTCTTTTGGCTTGGTTGATAAGTTATTTTACCTTGCCTTTAGCTATGTTATGATGCGTTGCAAGATTTAGATCATTTCTTAATCTACTAAACCTGTAGAGTTTACTTATGCGTCACAGCTCTTGCAATATCTGGTGAGCACCATTCAGGCATGTCATTGATTTCATTGTTTTTGTTGTGGGTAACAACTAATGTGACTTGTTGATGAATTAATTGACACTAAAGAAATGTTCATACATTCTCTGGGCATGAATCAACAAGGGTAAAATTCTTAAGTACATCATATTGCTAATTGAAATCCGGCCTTTTAAAGTTAGTGATAATAATACTGTTTTTAAGGAAGTTGATTTTGAGATTTACATCGAACCTAACCATGTTTTGTTCACATTTATTGAGAACTCCAGGGATGCTAGGAGCAGATCAATTGTGTTAGCTCCTCTCGTCGGCTTTGTAACGGTTGAGGAGTGGAAATCATCTTCTACAAAGTTAATAAGTCTGACAGATTCATCTTCTACACCTAAATAGTTCGCAAGTAGATTTCTAGAAGATTTCTCTCCACCAGAATAGTCGAATCTCCATCCTTTATTGATCGTTGTAAAATTTCGTAGACTCAATATCTGATGGCTGACTCGGGCGTCTATATACAACGTTTATGCAATGTTTGGTAAATATAAACACAAAAATGTTTAACATTAGCAGATGTTGCAATCTGACTCTCACTGGGGCTGAGGTATTGATTAATGTGCAGTGCAGTTCTGCCTCCTCCATCCCTCACAAATACTCTCCAGTCCGGCAAGTTTGTACCCGCTGTTCAGATCGTTGTTTTCCTGTCTAAGAATGTTTTTCTTAATACAATGATATCAACGTCTTCACCGTTCACCAAGCAATGCAACTCAGCTATTGGACTGCTCTTACATTCATATATATTTAGTTTCCTCGTGTGGTATGATTTGTTGACAGGAAAATCCTAGACTAAGGTCTGACGAGCCCTCCGCGTGACAAGTAAAATAAACTGACTTGACCTCGACACACCACTACCGACTTCCACTGGGCCTCAACAAAAGGAAAATTCCCTCGCAGTTGTAAGGCAAGTTAATCTTCGATTCTTGCTTCTAAGACTTCGGACCCGTTATTGCTATGGTGACTGCCGTTTCTGTTGTGTAATCCCATGTCTCTTGTGAGGTAGAGCCATAGGTCTACAAAGGCTATGTTAACATCTATACATAGGCGTTTCACTCTCTGATTTACACCTAATGTTCTGCTGAAACGTAAAGGGAAAGAATCGAATTCACCTCATAGTATTTGTTGAATATCATGACAAAGTCGTCTGTTGATAAAGATGAGTATGATTTATTTGACCATAAGAGCAAGAATACATTCTTCCTGCAGTCTGTTTAGGCTCGTCTCATACTTCCTACCAATTGGGCTGCCGCAGCAGAGAGGTACAAGAAAATGGCAAATGTATGAAGGAACTGTACACTTAGGCATCGTCTTGCAGGACAGCTGCCCTCATCAAACTGTCCCTTCACCGTAAATATCTAGTCAAACACCCATCCAACTCCTTTCTGACTGACTGATTTGCTTCACATAACATTCTTGAATTTGTTCTTGCTCATCTTTACGTAATATATTTCTTTGTACATGTGTACCACGGTCCGATGACCATTTTCCTAGAGGGTCGTATTAAACAGATACCCCTCACTCAGGTATAACAAAACACAGTTACTCTTTCTTAATGAAGATTTGATTGTCATTCATAATGGTGGCAAGGTTCTCCTAGGGACTTCTATACCAACTTGCACTTTCTTGTCACTCACAGTTATAGTGAATCCGAAAACTTCAAAAATAGTCCTCATACTTTCATTGCTGACGTAACTCTCAGTCAAAGCACCCTTAAGAAATACCTTGCTATAGATTGTTGTTCTGTCTTTCTCAGTTATGCAGATAATGCCTGAATGTTCCACTCTGGTATGTAGCGTAAATAGGAGCGACAGTACCGTTCATTAGATGCAGACAGATCAGGTTGCAGCAACATGTGGACGCGTATCACCTCATCTATTCCCTTCTCTGTTGCTTGAGTCACTTTTGCAGGAAATCCTCTCCAGGGTCATTGCTGACAGGTGCCATCCTCTCACCTCCGCTTGTCTGACACATAATTTTCTGCAGAGTCACACATGAGGTACTGCTTTGTTTTGTTGGAATTAGAGTTGTCTAGCCTGGTTATCCCTCTTGGGTCAGGTGCTGTAACTTCTGTACAGGATGATGCATCAGGAGAGAGAGTGAGGCTAACTCTGATCCTTGGTGGTGAAGACTTGTCTCGCTGGTATATTTCAATCGACAGCTTTTGTGGCAGGAAACTTTACACTGCAGACTCAGAATGTTCTCCTACATCGTGAAACCAACTTTTGTGCTTTATTATGTACACAGTTTGCTGCATTCAGGGCGGCATGCAGCCCATCTAATGTGGAACATTTTACGACTCTCCTTTGTGAACTTCCCACGAGCAATTCAAAACAGAAAATGTAGTGTTGTGCTGTGCAGGGGGAGCTTCGCAGAGATGCACCACTTTCCTGAAAATAATTTTGCTTCATTCTCCCATGTAGAGGGTATCCGACACGACCAGTCTGATTAACACGTGACGATTGAGCCTTACATCCACACTGCCACAGTTGGCTCTCAAGCCTGTTTCATGGAGCAAACTTCCACGCTTTAATCCCAAGTTGCTGCAGCAGTACGTCCCAGACAACCTCGTGCTGAGGAAGTTCGGTGATCCATTCAGATCAACATTTCACATTCTACATTTATCAGATTTAGCAGATAACATCAGCATCTTAAACACATGAATCTACACCAAGCGCTCCAGTTAGATAAATTCTATTGCATCACAAGGAGACCGGTAGCAGAAGTATTTTTTTTCTTCATAAGACAAGAATACTAAAATATCTTCGTTATGCATATGTAATCATAACCGGGAAAAAGATCTGGAGGACATGCATTATTACATTAATACCCAGGGCTAAGTAGATATTAAAAAATGGTCAAAGTTTGACATAAAACTTCAGTTATCAGCTTTGAATGTTAATGAATTTGTTGCTTTTTGGATCATTTGAACGTTTCATAGATCCCATCATAATTCCACCAATATAAGG
>NC_092266.1:35607966-35638962 GCF_036320965.1 Panulirus ornatus
TTTGACGTTAGTTTCACTTGCTCTGTATTTCCTTTGCTAGGCTTTTGTATGACGTCACGAATATAATGTTGACGGTTCTATGACTTATCTAGTTAGATTTTTCGTCAGTAAAGTCCATCGTTTCTCTTCTTCCCATTTGTAAATAATGTTGAGGACTTTAGTGCATCTTTTCTTCTAGTCTTATCATTTTACTCATTTCCGTCAATGGTGATATCATCATTAAGAAAGGTATTGAAGTTGATACTGATCCTTATGTTACTCAAACGTCCTCCTCTTCATGTCTGAAAATTCGTTGATCCACTTTCATAGTTATCTATAGATATTTTGTTTGCAATCTTCCTAAATAAAACTTTGTAGTTTAGTTTTTGAAAATCTTCATTAAAAGCGAGGAATCAGTGTTCCGTTTATTTCCTAACAATAGAGTTTGATACTGTTGATGCAGTTGAATAGATGTCGATATATTTTCATATTTTGCCAGTCACAAATCTATATTTGTCTTCAGTCAATCAACAGTTAGTGAACAGGCGTTCCAGGAAGTGTTATAATTCTCTTTTGTTCACTTTGATAAAATTTTGTCAGGCAAAGTGATCTATACTGCTTTGGTCATAGTTTGGAGAGAGAGAGAGAGAGAGAGAGAGAGAGAGAGAGAGAGAGAGAGAGAGAGAGAGAGAGAGAGAGAGAGAGAGAGAGAGAGAGAGAGAGAGAGAGAGAGAGAGGAGTGTGTAACTACATGCTTACGAAGATATTTTACCATAGACTGGACCAGTGCGTATCGTCAATCACAACTGTATTATCATGATAATGCAGTTACTCTCTGCCACCACACACAATCGATAATCATCATTCATCTTGGGTTCGCTTGGAATCGTTTCCAGCCACAAGTCAAATTTTAGCTAAATATTTGTGTAGCTTTCCCGTGCACGTTACTTTGGTAATATTTTGAATAGTTAATGTATCCATCTTTGAAAGTCTCTCATGTATTGTAGTTTTATAACTTATCAGTATTCTAAAGTATTATTTGAAACATTAAATCTCTTTCTTTTCCCCTGCAATACTGCAGGTTATCACGCATGATGGCCTCAGTTTGCTGCCACTCATATATCATAATGTATCTTTCTCTTCTTCATCTTCATCTTTAGCTGTAGAGATTAAGTCCTGTCAACGTCTCTCGATAGTTCGAATCTTTCATTACTTCAGTATTCACTATGAGATATTTTTGAATTCTCTTGAATATATTTCCAGATGTTTGGCTGCTGACCATACGATGCAGCAGTATTCAGTTTCGCATCTTACACACACATTAAACATGTTCATCATTAGTTTTCTGTGTCACATAGCGAGAGTTGTCTTCATCATACCACTTGGTTGGGTCGTATCGTCTTGCGATGTGATCTTTTGTTTCCACTTCTCATCTATGATGATTCCTGGACTGTTGACGTTTGTTTGACATTTTGTCTTTCATGTTGGGTCTTTGTAGATCGTCACCAGTGTTGTAGATCGTCACCAGTGTTGTAGATCGTCACCAGTGTTGTAGATCGTCACCAGTGTTGTAGATCGTCACCAGTGTTGTAGATCGTCACCAGTTTTCTGTTTATTGTCACAGGATTTGTTGGATCAGATTCTTTCTTCTTGTGAAGTTCCTGCCGTCCTTTCTGACCATTTGTAAGTTATGGCGAGGTCTTTTTCTGCAGTTGTTGGTCTCAATCTTTTGATTTTTTTCCACCTTGATATCATTTGTAGTACAGACAACTACACTTTCTTTAACTTCTCTCTTAATGTCTGATATCATCATCACAAACTTATCAAAGACATTACCATTGCTTTGATACTTTCAAGAGAACGATTTCCTCTTCAAATATTGTTCCATTTTTTGCCACTCAGAATCTGCTCTTATTCTGAATTTCCTTGATTCACTTTTCCTCTTAACCTTTAATGTTTTGTTTTCTTGCTTTCTTGTATATAACTCTGCACCTTACTTTGTTAAACGCTTAATCAAAGTAGAAGAGGAAGCTGTGTTCATTCTGTTTTTTATTATTTTTTTTATTATACTTTGTCGCTGTCTCCCGCGTTTGCGAGGTAGCGCAAGGAAACAAACGAAAGAAATGGCCCCCCCCCCCCCATACACATGTATATACATACGTCCACACACGTAAATATACATACCTACACAGCTTTCCATGGTTTACCCCAGACGCTTCACATGCCTTGATTCAATCCACTGACAGCACGTCAACCCCGGTATACCACATCGCTCCAATTCACTCTATTCCTTGCCCTCCTTTCACCCTCCTGCATGTTCAGGCCCCGATCACACAAAATCTTTTTCACTCCATCTTTCCACCTCCAATTTGGTCTCCCTCTTCTCCTCGTTCCCTCCACCTCCGACACATATATCCTCTTGGTCAATCTTTCCTCACTCATTCTCTCCATGTGCCCAAACCACTTCAAAACACCCTCTTCTGCTCTCTCAACCACGCTCTTTTTATTTCCACACATCTCTCTTACCCTTACGTTACTCACTCGATCAAACCACCTCACACCACACATTGTCCTCAAACATCTCATTTCCAGCACATCCATCCTCCTGCGCACAACTCTATCCATAGCCCACGCCTCGCAACCATACAACATTGTTGGAACCACTATTCCTTCAAACATACCCATTTTTGCTTTCCGAGATAATGTTCTCGACTTCCACACATTCTTCAAGGCCCCCAGAATTTTCGCCCCTCCTCCACCCTATGATCCACTTCCGCTTCCATGTTTCCATCCGCTGCCAGATCCACTCCCAGATATCTAAAACACTTCACTTCCTCCAGTTTTTCTCCATTCAAACTCACCTCCCAATTGACTTGACCCTCAACCCTACTGTACCTAATAACCTTGCTCTTATTCACATTTACTCTTAACTTTCTTCTTCCACACACTTTACCAAACTCAGTCACCAGCTTCTGCAGTTTCTCACATGAATCAGCCACCAGCGCTGTATCATCAGCGAACAACAACTGACTCACTTCCCAAGCTCTCTCATCCCCAACAGACTTCATACTTGCCCCTCTTTCCAAAACTCTTGCATTTACCTCCCTAACAACCCCATCCATAAACAAATTAAACAACCATGGAGACATCACACACCCCTGCCGCAAACCTACATTCACTGAGAACAAATCACTTTCCTCTCTTCCTACACGTACACATACCTTACATCCTCGATAAAAACTTTTCACTGCTTCTAACAACTTTCCTCCCACACCATATATTCTTAATACCTTCCACAGAGCATCTCTATCAACTCTATCATATGCCTTCTCCAGATCCATAAATGCTACATACAAATCCATTTGCTTTTCTAAGTATTTCTCACATACATTCTTCAAAGCAAACACCTGATCCACACATCCTCTACCACTTCTGAAACCACACTGCTCTTCCCCAATCTGATGCTCTGTACATGCCTTCACCCTCTCAATCAATACCCTCCCATATAATTTACCAGGAATACTCAACAAACTTATACCTCTGTAATTTGAGCACTCACTCTTATCCTCTTTGCCTTTGTACAATGGCACTATGCACGCATTCCGCCAATCCTCAGGCACCTCACCATGAGTCATACATACATTAAATAACCTTACCAACCAGTCAACAATACAGTCACCCCCTTTTATAATAAATTCCACTGCAATACCATCCAAACCTGCTGCCTTGCCGGCTTTCATCTTCCGCAAAGCTTTCACTACCTCTTCTCTGTTTACCAAATCATTTTCCCTAACCCTCTCACTTTGCACACCACGTCGACCAAAACACCCTATATCTGCCACTCTATCATCAAACACATTCAACAAACCTTCAAAATACTCACTCCATCTCCTTCTCACATCACCACTACTTGATATCACCTCCCCATTTGCGCCCTTCACTGAAGTTCCCATTTGCTCCCTTGTCTTACGCACTTTATTTACCTCCTTCCAGAACATCTTTTTATTCTCCCTAAAATTTAATGATACTCTCTCACCCCAACTCTCATTTGCCCTTTTTTTCACCTCTTGCACCTTTCTCTTGACCTCCTGTCTCTTTCTTTTATACATCTCCCACTCAATTGCATTTTTTCCCTGCAAAAATCGTCCAAATGCCTCTCTCTTCTCTTTCACTAATACTCTTACTTCCTCATCCCACCACTCACTACCCTTTCTAATCAACCCACCTCCCACTCTTCTCATGCCACAAGCATCTTTTGCGCAATCCATCACTGATTCCCTAAATACATCCCATTCCTCCCCCACTCCCCTTACTTCCATTGCTCTCACCTTTTTCCATTCTGTACTCAGTCTCTCCTGGTACTTCCTCACACAGGTCTCCTTCCCAAGCTCACTTACTCTCACCACCCTCTTCACCCCAACATTCACTCTTCTTTTCCGAAAACCCATACAAATCTTCACCTTAGCCTCCACAAGATAATGATCAGACATCCCTCCAGTTGCACCTCTCAGCACATTAACATCCAAAAGTCTCTCTTTCGCACGCCTGTCAATTAACACGTAATCCAATAACGCTCTCTGGCCATCTCTCCTACTTACATAAGTATACTTATGTATATCGCGCTTTTTAAACCAGGTATTCCCAATCATCAGTCCTTTTTCAGCACATAAATCTACAAGCTCTTCACCATTTCCATTTACAACACTGAACACCCCATGTATACCAATTATTCCCTCAACTGCCACATTACTCACCTTTGCATTCAAATCACCCATCACTATAACCCGGTCTCGTGCATCAAAACCACTAACACACTCATTCAGCTGCTCCCAAAACACTTGCCTCTCATGATCTTTCTTCTCATGCCCGGGTGCATATGCACCAATAATCACCCACCTCTCTCCATCAACTTTCAGTTTTACCCATATTAATCGAGAATTTACTTTCTTACATTCTATCACATACTCCCACAACTCCTGTTTCAGGAGTATTGCTACTCCTTCCCTTGCTCTTGTCCTCTCACTAACCCCTGACTTTACTCCCCAGACATTCCCAAACCACTCTTCCCCTTTACCCTTGAGCTTCGTTTCACTCAGAGCCAAAACATCCAGGTTCCTTTCCTCAAACATACTACCTATCTCTCCTTTTTTCACATCTTGGTTACATCCACACACATTTAGACACCCCACTCTGAGCCTTCGAGGAGGATGAGCACTCCCAGCGTGACTCCTTCTTCTGTTTCCCATTTTAGAAAGTTAATACAAGGAGGGGAGGATTTCTGGCCCCCTGCTCCCGTCCCCTCTAGTCGCTTTCTACGACACGCGAGGAATACGTGGGAAGTATTCTTTCACCCATGTGGCAATGTGTATAGGCTGCCAGCCAGACTTTGCATCCTTGCAGTGAACATCAACACCAGCATTCAGTAGCACTTGCACTAACTCCACATTTCCAGTGCGACAAGCAACCAACAAAGCATGCTGGGATTTCTTGGAATTTGGATCAAAGGTTTGACGACCTACATATTCTCTGATGGTATTCACATCCCCTTGCAGTGCTGCTCTTGTAAAAGGGTGACCAGAGTCTGGGTCATCTGGCCACAATGTTGAGAGGCTATCTGGATCATCAACAATTACTTCATCCGGTCCAGTTCCTGGATCATGAAGCTGGTTCATCCACCCTTGTGAGCTGAAGGATGCATGGTAGTGTATGAGATGTGCACGCATCTCATTTTCTTGAGCCTCTGACTCTGTGATGTTAAAAGAAGCTGAATTAAAGTCAAATGTTTTTCATTTTTTCCTAACACAAAACCATGTTGACTTCCATTTATACCTGTTGGTAATCAAGTGTCGTCTTATCGCTCTTTCCATACACTATAACAACATGTTGTGTGCGGCTACGGCTTTGGTGTTAGCTTCGAGGTGGGCGGAGAGAGAGAGAGAGAGAGAGAGAGAGAGAGAGAGAGAGAGAGAGAGAGAGAGAGAGAGAGAGAGAGAGAGAGAGAGAGAGAGAGAGAGAGAGAGAGAGAGAGAGAGTTTAAACTTAACTTACATATGATAATACGCGGAGAAGGAAGACTCATCGAGAAGTGAAAAATTTCTTTTTTAACAGTTCAAGATAACAATAATATATGAACTCTGAGAATGGGAGAGGCGGCTACCCAGACCATCTTACTAATCATACGGTTTGTGAACTATTGGATAACGTTAAACACAAACCGGCAAAAAAAACATCTTTAAATTTCTTTATGTTTTCTTTCCTCCTGTTAACTGCTGTGTTCCTGTATGAGAAAGACGTGAGGCTTAATTTGGTGAAGTGGTACAAAAGGCTGTTTGTAGTGGTAGTAAAACTCTCTCTCTCTCTCTCTCTCTCTCTCTCTCTCTCTCTCTCTCTCTCTCTCTCTCTCTCTCTCTCTCTCTCTCTCTCTCTAATATTACTAAGGTAAGAGTGAAAACGACCCACACTGCCTGATATTTTCTAGTAGATGCCTTCAGAGAGACATTCAGGTATTCAGAACTGAAATTTCCTGCATGATAACATCATTAAGAGGATACATGAAACACACAGGGATACCTAAATGCTGCTGACGTTTCTAAAAACTTTAAATAATTTGTAAACTGTGGGTGTGAGCTGTATCCAGGATGGTCTGTTGTATGAGTGTATTGTAATGCAGACTATTTACTGTGGAGGCGGAATTTCTCATGCACTGCACATTGTGGTTGTGACCTTAATGTGTACTACTGTGAGGATATATACAATTTCATGTATGTACTGCGATGTACATCATATTTTGTGGGTGGGTGTACTATTGTGTGTGTGGGTTTGTTGTTATGTGGGTGGGTATTATGTTATGTAGATGGGTGTGCTGTTATGTAGGTGGATGTACTGTTATGTGGATGGGTGCTCTGTTATGTGGATGGGTGTTGTGTTATGTGGATGGGTGCGCTGTTACGTGGGTGGGTGTGCATTTATGTGGGTGGGTGTGCTGTTATGTGATTGGGTGTACTGTTATGTGGGTAGGTGTGGTGTTATGCGGGTGGAGGTACTGTTATGAGGATGGGTGTGTTGTTATGTGGGTGGATGTCTTGTAATGTTGGTGGATGTGTTATTATGTGGGCGAGTATGCTGTTATGTGGGTGGGTGTGATGTTGTGTGGGTGGATGTTTTATGTTGGTGGATGAGTTGTTATGTTGGTGGATGTGTTGTTATGTCGGTGGCTGTGCTTTCATGTGGGTGGGTGTGATGTTATGAGGGTGGGTGTGCTGGGATGTGGGTGGATGTCCTGTTATGTGGGTGGGTGCGTTGTTATGTGGGTGGGTGTCATGTTATGTGGGTGGCTGTGATGTTATGTGGTTGGGTGTGTTGTTATGTAGGTGTGTATTGTCTAGAACTGTACATTCTAGATGCAGGCTCCGTACAAAGTTCAATTACCTTTCCTATTTCCAACATTCCTAGAGTTTGTTTACATGGCATCTCCACCGCCAGTCGGGCCTGGTCATTCTTGTCCCATTTATCAAGATCATTACAGGCAGTGATACGGTCGCCCAGATGATGAAAAATAAATAGTTTCATCCCGAGACGACTGAAAGAATGAATGCAAGGCAGTCCACCTTGTGATGCTGCTGTCTAATAACGATGATCCTTTCTTCTTTATCCATCATAAAACTTCATGAAAATTGTGGAGCATTCGTGTTCTTCTTCAGACTGCGATACTTCACTTAATAATAAGATCTTCTTAAGGTTGTTTACACCATTATAGTCACGTTGATTAAGTCCCTATGAGCACCACCATGCTGGTAGCAGAGAATAATGCACCACCATGACCACACTGACAGTGATGGCTTCACAGATGGAGAGATGAGTGCAAATGCGCTGCGTTCAGTCTTTCTCACTTACATCGTTGAGCTGTACACATGTTTTGACACTTGCTCTTTGAAGAATTCCATCGCATTCTTGTCATGTGTTGAGAAACTTTTGCATGATCTCATCTGATGGCTACTACACCGTTCTTCACTGCTGGTGTCCGCAATCTTTTGCTGATAAAGATACACTTCGTGATTGTGTGAGAGAATAAAACATAAGGGGAAGTGATAGGGGGAGGAGGGAACATGAATTTGTACTCGCTATGTACATAATGAACCCTGCACACTGAGGGTGAACTGCATACAATCAGGATCACTTGAAGTGGAGTCTGAACACCTAGATTGAATCACAGATGTCCAGGATCAACTGTAGTGGAGCATGAACACTGACGCTGAACTACAGACTTCCAGGATCAACTGTAGTGGAGTCTGCACACTTAGGGTGAGTTAGAGACAATCAGGATCATCTACTGTGGAGCCTGAAGACTTTAGGAGAGAGTAATGAGCAGGAACTGCAATATAACGTAAAAAAAAAATAAGGAAAAATTCTAACCCTTGAAAAAAAGATAGAAAATTCCTGGTCTAGGCTGACTGAAGTCTTGTGCTGGAGATCAAGGCAGAACCTGACGGGGTAACAATCAGACGTAATATCTTACTGACGTTCGTTATCGTGAGGCTGAAGAGATAACATCGTTTTCTCCTGATCTGTCAGAAAAATGAGATTGGATGGAGTGAAGAGGATTCCAAACTGGATCAATGTTTCCACTAGGAATTTGTATTTAGATAGAAAAGTCAACGTTCATGGGCGAGTGAAGTAAGTCTTCTTATTGTGCTAATCTTCATCAACATTAGTTAACACAATAGGAATCAGTGACAATGTATTGTAATATCTTGTAATCCCTGACTCAAATCTAAAAGGTTAAGAATATTTCTCAAAATTTCTAACCGGTATTATGTAGGGTATGTAGCAAGACCTTTATGCCAAATCTCATTAGTGCTGGCTGAAATTTGGACAAATGATGACCCAAAAAGAAAAAAAACTGAAATATATAAAGCACAACCAAAAAATATTAACTTGCAGATTCGATGCTCACGCCACTCACTATGATATTCATTGTCACCATCATGATCACTGCCGCATACTGCTATGATCATCACTCAGGGTCATGTTCACCTTAACTCACTAGCTTGATTATCATCACTCACCATAACTTTAACTATCGCTCACCATTAGGTTAATCATGAGCATGTTTACTACGGTCTACCATCATGTTCACTGTCACTAACCATTATCCTCACCAAAACTCATGATGCAATCTCACTATCATGTTCACTGTCACTGACCATTATGCTCACCAAAACTCATGATGTAAACTCTCTTAGTATCATGTTCACTGTCACTAACCATTATCCTCACCAAACTCATGATGCAAACTCACTATCATGTTCACTGTCACTAACCATTATCCTCACCAATACTCATGATGTAAACTCACTATCATGTTCACTGTCACTAACCATTATCCTCACCAATACTCATGATGTAAACTCACTATCATGTTCACTGTCACTAACCATTATCCTCACCAATACTCATGATGTAAACTCACTATCATGTTCACTGTCACTAGCCATTATCCTCGCCAAAACTCATGATGTAAACTCACTATTATGTTCACTGTCTCTAACCATTATCCTCACCAAAACTCATGATGTAAACTCTTACTTCCGCTTCCATGGTTCCATCCGCTGCCAAATCCACTCCCAGATAACTAAAATTCTTCACTTCCTCCAGTTTTTCTCATTCAAACCTACCTCCCAATCGACTTTTCCCTCAATCCTACTGTACCTAATAACCTTGCTCTTATTCACATTTACTCTCAGCATTCTTCTTTCACATACTTTACCAAACTCAGTCACCAGCTTCTGCAGTTTCTCACCCGAATCAGCTACCAACGCTCTAACATCAGCGAAGAACAACTGACTCACTTCCCAACCCTCTCATCCACAACAGACTGTTTAATTGCCCCTCTTCCCAAAACTCTTGCATTCACCACCCTAACAACCCCATCCATAAACAAATAAAACAACCGTGAAGCCATCATACACCCCTGCCGCAAACGGACATTCACTGAGAACCAATCACTTTCCTCTCTTCCTACTCGTACACATGCCTTACATCCTCGATAAAAACTTTTTACTATTTCCAGCAACCTGCCTCCCACACCATATACTCTTAATGCCTTCCACAGATCATTTTTATCAACTCTGTCATATGCCTTCTGTAGATCTATAAGTGCTGCATACAAATCCTTTTGTTTTTCTATTGTATATAAACAATCGAGGCTTCAGAGAAGAAGAGCAATAAGACCAGGAAAATAGGCTTCTAGAGTGGTTACACATATCATCTTTCAATAAAGGCATCCCCATTGTACGTGCCTGGTCCACAATCAAGAAAATGTCAAGGTAATACAGCAACGTTCCATCTCATGACTCATCTGCAAGATGGCACCAACGGCGACCCAGATTACATAGCCAACGATATCGCCAGGAGACACTCAGATGTGTAGCTTGGCTACTTCGGGTCAGCGTTTTGACATGATAAACGTCAGGCTGAGCAAACAGAGATTGGAATTATTATCATTTCGAACATCATCTGAATTTAGTTAGTTGAGGTTAGGTTAGGTTTGGTTGAAATATTTTTTCCTAAGATTATCAATGTCTTTTGAACGATTTAAATTCTAACTTCTGTCATAAACCATAATATTTTGTTATTTCTCCTTCCAAAAACCCCAGTTCCCACTGGGAGTCCCCCATAATCGTTGGATAAAGGGGCACATATCTCAAAAGGTGATGATTTGCGGTGAAAATAAAAGGTGAGAGTAGTGATTTCTACTTCCAAAAGGAAGATGACAGATACAGTAATTTTAAGCAAAGACTGACATTGCCACAGAAAATAAATGTACTGGCCCCGTCACTCAAAATCTTTTTCATTCTATCCTTCCACCTTCAGTCTGGTCTTCCGCTTCTCCTTGTTCCCTCAAACTCTGACACATACATCATCTTTGTCTTCCTTACCTTGCTCCTCAATCATTCTTTCCGTACGTCCAAACCGTTTCAGCGCACCCTCCTCAGTTCTCTCAACCACTATCTTCTCATGACTATGTCTTACCCTTTCATTACTAATTTCATCAAACCACCTCACATCATACCACATTGTCCTCAGAAACACATCATTTCTAACACCGTCACCCTCCTCCACATATCTTTATCTATGGCCCATGCCTAAGAACATGGCCCATGCCTAAGAACATGGAACATACCAGCAGATAGAAAGTAACGGAAACTGATGGAGGTGTGCTATTTAGAACTGAAACGTATAATTCAGTATCATGCCTTTATCCCTCCAGTATTCTGGGTTCATAAAATCTTTCTCTTCTTTTGATATTGGTGCTGCATCGGTGCCACTATCGCATCCTGCATCAAGGAACGACGCATAGATAATGTTTCTACAGAAGTACAGTTTGGAGCAAAGTCTCGTCTTTAAACCTCCAAGGGGACTTCCCTCTCTGGTACCATTATCTAGTATCAAAGTTACTCGTAAGACTCATACATAGCATAACATAAACATCAAAACCATTCCTCGTGGAACATTAGGTAATACCTGACACCAGCTCTGTATTTTCAGATGTAATCCTTTACTACTCACTATACTATTTAAACCGTCATCATAATAAACACATACATATCATCAAACACCATTGTAATCCACTTGCATATATCCCTGTTCCATCCAATAGGTCTATGGTACCATCCACATTCACATTATGTCATGTTATGTATCAGACTGACTACATAGCGTACCCTGGCTCCTATGAAAGTCACTGTTGGTGCAGTATGTGCTGCACTGGGCAATTATTCTTCCGAATGACTTCCCTCACTGTTTCGGCCACCTCTTGTACCATGATTGACCACGTCATCCATATTGCTTAACTCTCTATCATCTTACATTACCTGTAGTAGATTTCCCGAGAGAGAGTACTTCTTTCCTCTCTGTTCAACATCAAGAAAACTGGCAACTTGGAATAGAAGTTGAAAATGTGTTGATCCAATGAGGGTCATAAAGTGTTTGTAAAGCAATATCCGCCAATACATATCAAGTCTGGCA
Source organism: Panulirus ornatus (assembly GCF_036320965.1). NCBI lineage: Eukaryota > Metazoa > Arthropoda > Malacostraca > Decapoda > Palinuridae > Panulirus > Panulirus ornatus. The sequence goes on from NC_092266.1 coordinate 35,619,973, forward strand.
GCAGATCGCGGGAGTCACAGGTTGACAGCACTTGAGCCAGTCGGTAACTCGGGCCGACTTAGTCTACATACTGTAAACTGACATACACTTAACTGTTTCTAAAAGGTTATATAACCAGGTGTTATGACTTGGACAACAGCACCAGCTGGACTGCCAGCATAATGTAGAACGTCCTGGGTTCCATACAAACTTATCTTAGCCGATCCGTCCAGGAGAAACCTTCCTCCTCAGGAACATTCATCGAAAATAATAACGCGGAAAGATAAATGAAAAATAACGTAAGAACAGTTTTATAAGGAAAGACAAAATGAAGCGTCAATATCTTTTTAAACATTTCTGATATCATGACGGTTATCACAAATCGGTCATTTATGTTGTATGTCAGTGTTCACGACAGATACTTAACGACATATTGCAATAAAGGACCAGCTTTTACATCTTTCGATGTCATGTGCAGCAAACATCTTGTTTTTGAAATGTCTGGTACACTGTCAGTGGACTCCTGATGCTAGATCTGTATTTCATGTCTTTTCAACTCATGATGAATGGTTGGTTGGTTGGTTGGTTGGCTTGTTGGTTAGTTGTTTAGTTGGTTGGCTGGTTGGTTAGTTGGTTGGTTGGTTGGTTGGTCTATCAACTGTCATGACCATTAAAGTTGTTAACGTCACGGTACCAACTGAAGTATCTTTATTATCTTCAGGTGTTTAGGATAATTGTCTAAAACCAGTTATACTCACTCTACATGTGGCCCAACACATGCTTTGATGAGCCGATATTTGTCATGTTTACTGATGCTGTTCACAGGTGGCAGCACATAACAGATATTTGATGCCCTTTGAAATTAAGCTGACCTTTAACTGAAAGAATTTATCGTGTAATGTCCCACTAAGAATATTCTGTCATCAGATTTGAACGATTTAATGTTTGTGGTGGCAGTTTCTAGAAAACCTAGAAATGAGACGGTATTTCTTGGAAACATAATTTCACAGTAGTTCCTTAAAATCCAAACAGATAACTACGAATTTTGATATAAGATTATATACTTGGCGTCGGCAATTACTTTAGCTCAAAAATTTCAAAACAGAAAATGTGACACAAGGAAAACCTACTCAGCTACATCAGCACATCAACACTCAGTGTTGTATCCTGACGCAGGAAGATAGCAAGTGTCGTTAGTTTCCTGGTTGTTTCCCAAGGTAAGATTGCGTCGAGCACTGACGATCTTGGAGCATGGGAGGTTTATCTGGATGGTTATAACAGTCATATTCTGGGATTTTTATCAACGAGAAGAATGAACATGGAGAACACTTAATGTATCGGCCGGAGGGAGGGTGAGTGGGGAGGGAAGAGACTGGGGCATCGCGCCAGAGAGATGGTCAGTCTGTGGCAGGCCAGAACAAGAGAGAGAGAGAGAGAGAGAGAGAGAGAGAGAGAGAGAGAGAGAGAGAGAGAGAGAGAGAGAGAGAGAGAGAGAGTGGGGAAGGGGGAGGAGTGTATGTGTGTGTGGGAGGAGAGGGGTGGGTGAAGCTGTGAGTGCCGTCTAATAGACACCTCGACTCAGCGGCAGGTACTCGTCGCCACATATGCGTCCCTCCGCCTCGTGAGGCCACTGCACCCCGGGGCTGGATGAAGGCTAAAGCCCTCCCCCCAGTTTACCGGCTACGTGGAGGTTCTCTTGATGTGATGAGGTTCTCCTGCAGACTCTCAGGTATCATCAGTGTGAACGTAGAGACTCTCTAACGTCGTCCCGTGTACGTTAGGATTCCCGGTCAACGTGAGACAGCGCAGCGCCTCAGGACTGAGGCTTTATCATGAAACGAGAATCTTTTGGTTCATGAAATATGCCTTAGGGACTCCTTTATTTTTGCTTGAGCTGTAACTTAAAAGAGAATTAGCAAACCCATAACTGAGAGGCTATTATAGCTCCAAGATGTCATTGGTTCCTGAAACTGTGGCGACATCAGTTCGCCCGGGCAACAACTAGACACAATGTTCCAGTAAATGAAGTAACTACTGGATGTTGGACGAGATATTGTAGCTTTAGAACTGCACCTAGTTACAGTCGACGGATGGTACCACACGAATCAACACAATTACTACACAGTTAGCAGGATGACTCCCTCGCATCACGCACACACACACACACACACACACACACACACACACACACACACACATTTCCAACTCAAAATGCAGGTGAACCTCGACGACATGTTGCTACACATACCTCATGTTGAGCAAAAAATAGTTAACGAGTAAGGTCGATCTAGTCTAAGTAGGTTGCGCCAGTGAGCAGACAGGCTTTCACCACCTCTGTTGATGGTTTTCAACACCTCTCTTTATGGTGAAGAACTGCAACATTGAACATATATTCTGCTCTGTGGAAGTGTAGTGGGCGGGATGACTTGATGTATAGATATATTCACAACTGCTAGGGAAAAATTGGATCCTTTTTTGAAACTGATTTTTGTGTTGATGAATGAAATGTTTGAAGTCATAACTAAAAAGTTGTGGTGGGACATAGCTGAGTGATAGCTCGTTATTGTGAGCGTTTGCTTCAACGTCATATCAGGGCAGAGCAATGAAAAGCTTCTTCTCTGAGGGATGTTCATTATAGCCCAAAACCACAAGCAAAACCCTCTGGAAAGGATTACTATTTCAAGAATGCCTACGTGTCTCTCACCGACTCTTCTTTCATTTTCTTCTTGTGGTCGCAGCTGGATTACCTCTTCTTCCCACTACCTCAGTTCCCTTCAAAAGCCTTCTCGACCCTTCTACCCCACCACAGCCATGATGATGATACCTTCACCGCCTCCACATCACTTTATGAGCTCTTACGGACGTTTCAGAATGTCATCAACGTTCTATATCGTCTATTGATATCGGGTTGATGCCTTTCCTTTTACACAGCTTCCCATACTGAGCCATTAGCGTCTTCGTACATCGTCTTTTATAGTTCTTCAGTATCGTCTTCCTTCACTATAGCCTACGGCCTCGCTCACTTTCTGAACCCAGGAACCTGAAGTTACTAGCAGGGTAGTCTTTCTTTTTATCTTGCATTCAACACTGCCAGAGAACGAAATGCTTTATTGTGCTTCGCGAAAAAGTTTTGTCTATGATGGTCTTTTTTACCCAAAATTTTCCTAAAGATGATATATCCATGTCTATGGTCGGTCCATGTCCAGCAACCATACATACCACTGGACAACCAACTCACTATCAACATATCCCCACCCACTACCTGCTGCCATATATACACAACTGTCACTGATAAATCATTGCATTAAGAGGATTACAATGACAGTCGTGTATATACTACAGCTGGTGATGGGCAGGAATATGGTAATAGTGATGATGCCTTTGCCGTACTTAAGCATCCAATAACAAATTTGAAAGGAGTTTTGGATGTCTCACGATATAACAAAATAGCTTTATAACCATGACATTATTTTTTCTTCCACGTAGATAAACTAATCTTTTAACATTATGGTCGTAACTAATATGAAATAGAATTCACTTTTCCTATATGTAGTTATAATTATTTTCGTTTCCGAGCACCAACCATTCAGCCTGCAAGGAATGTATAACTTATTGAAATCATATAATGGTTGGACATTGATAATGCCTTATTGATCCGTCGTATTTCAGCTGAGGGAGGAATGCCAGCCATCAGAACCCACTTTTACCTGGGAGAAACGCAGGTGTTTACCTCGAACAGGGGAAGTGCATCTGACAGGAAAGTTCACCGCAAAATGGCAGTAGATGGTAAAACTCAGATGACTCCATCCTGCACGCAAGAATCTGTCGGAGATTCTCTGTCTTTTTATCCGATGTAAACTGTATACCCACTGGCGCTTTGTTTTTATTGATGTTGGCCTGAAGCTCTCATGTGTTGATGTTCTCCTGTGAACGGTGATCACATCATCAAGCTTCAACACCTCGATGAAATCCTAATGTAGATCAAAGCCTCTCAGAAAAGACCATCAGAAGGAAAAGCTCCAGATGCAATAACTAGGATTCTGAAAACTCCTTTATCTGCTTACAACGACTTGACTATTCTAATGGCTATCTGAAGTTGAAAGGAATTTCCATATGACCTCGTAACCATTGATGAAATGCTATCAAGTCCTTGAAGATACAGATGAAATACGTTGGGTCAGCATCTCAGGTGAGTCACAGTACAATAACACACCAGTGGATATCCCGTCCCTCGGTCGGTAATGAAACACCAAGTGTGGTCCTCCTGGGTCGCAGAGCCTGCCTTCCTTACTGTCAGTGTCACTGAGGTTTACTTAGCCCCAGAGCACAAGGGCCGCAGAGCCAGCCTTCACTATCTCATTGTCACTACTGCTAAGTCAACCCAGAGCACACTGGCCGCAGAGCCAGCCTTCTTCACTGCCACTGTCACTATCACTGTATCAGCTGCAGGGCACAAGGATCGCAGAGCCAGCCTTCTTCACTGCCACTGTCACTATCACTGTATCAGCTCCAGGGCACAAGGATCGCAGAGCCAGCCTTCTTCACTACCACTGTCACTATCACTGTATCAGCTCCAGGGCACAAGGAACGTAGAGCCAGCCTTCTTCATTGCCACGGTCACTATTACTGTATCAGCTCCAGGACACAAGGACCGCAGAGCCACCCTTCTTCATTGCCACGGTCACTATCACTGTATCAGCTCCAGGGAACAAGGGTCTCAAGGCACACAAACTGCAGAGCCAGCTTTCCTCACTGTTAGTGTTACTGTTTCCGAGTCAGACCCAGGGCAAACTGGTGGGTATAGCCTGTCTTCCCCAATGAAACTTTAGTATGTTTTCTGTGAAATGTTTTATAGGATCTTTGTGTGTGTGTGTATGTGTGTGTGTGTGTGTGTGTGTGTGTGTGTGTGTGTGTGTGTGTGTGTGTGTGTGTGTGTGTGTGTGTGTGTGTGTGTGTGTGTGTGTGTGTGTGTGTGTGTGTGTATGTGTTTAAACAAAAGTGATCATCAAAACATATTCCTACTGTCGTATCTTATTAGAAATTTGATGAAGAAAATGACTCACCCGACCTGTGCCTAAGCACATCTGGGAGACATATCCTCCGAGACGAGAGTAACGTGCTAAGATAACGGTGGAAAGTTGGGGAAAATATGCCTCTTCCTTGAATGTATATCACAGCAGATGTTAGCAGCCCTGCATAAACCATTCGTGAACGACGGGTGATATATTTTGAGAATTACCCTCATATCTTCAACATTTCCTTCAATTTACAGATATTACCGGGCAAGGTAGGAATTGTGAGCAAACGAATTCTCCCGTTTGAATAAACCCTGTTTCATTACTTTCCTTTATATCGTTTTTAAGCTTCAGTTGAAGTATTTCATATTACACTTTATCGTCTATATAATGTTCTTTGTTTCTCACAGCAGCAGTGTATGTGGGGAGGAAAAGAAACATCGTCAAGAGTATCTGTGTTGTTATCGTTCTATGAACATTAATATTGCAACATGCAGAACGTCAAAGAGAAATCAAACATCACCGATGGTGTGGAGCAGATGATACCGCCAGCGGAGTCATAAAGGGAGGGATCTTCCAACATTAGGGCTAAGAGAAGTACCGTTCACCCTTAGTGGTACTTGAGAGACTCATCACACTGAGGGGCACGAAGGGACCCACCAGCGTGAGGGGCGCGAAAGGGACCCACTAATCTGAGGGACACGAGAGGGACACAACCCCCTGAGAGGGTCTCAACACCATGAAGGTCACCAAGAGGATTCATCAACTTGAGGGATACGAAAAGGACACACCACCCGGAAGGGCAGGTGAGGAACCCACTATCCCTAAGGACACGAGAAGGACCTAACTCCCTGAGGGGCACCGGAAGGATTCATACCCCAAACGGCACGAGAGAAAACCACCATGCTAAGGGCACGAGTTGGACCATCCATCCTGAGGGCTAGAAAAGGGACCAACCATCCTAGGGAGTATGAGAGGGTTTCAATACCCTGAGGGTCACCAAATGGATCCAACAGCCAGAGGGGCACGAGGACGCACCATCTGGAAGGGAACAAGAGAGACCCACCAGATTGAAGGGCAAGAGAAGGACTCACCACCCTGAGGGGCACAAGGAGAACTCCTTTCCCTGAAGGACACAAGAGAGACACACCACCGTGAAGGACATTAGAGAAGTTCATCACTCTCAAGGGCACGTAAAGGACCCTACACAGTGAAGGATACGAAAGGTTTAAAACATCCTTAGGGGCACGAGAGAGGTCCAACACTCTGAGAGGCATGACAGTGACCCACCATCCTGAGTTGGCAAAAGAGAGATTCAGCAACCTGAGGGACACGAGAGGTACCCAACATCTTGAGGGACTCGAGAAGGACCTACCACTCTGAGGAGCAGGAGAGGGACCCACCATCCTGAGAGGCACGAGAGGGACCCAACATCCTGAGGGGCTGGAGAGGGACTTACCACCCTGAGGGGTAGGAAAGTGACTCGCCACCCTGAGGGGTACGAGAGGGACCCAGCACCCTTAGGGGCGCGGGGAAAACCCACCACCCTGTGGGACACGAGGAAAGCCCACCACCCTGAGGGGTACGAGACGGATCCAACAACCTGATTGGCAGGAGTGGAAATCACCACCCTAAGGGGCACGAGATGGACCCACCTCCCTGAAGGGCACGGGGAAAACCCACCACCGTGAGGACACTACAGGGACCCACCACCCTGAGGAGCACGAGGACCCAACAACCTGAGTGGCATGAGTGGGACCCACCACCCTAAGGGGCACGAGAGGAACCCACCATCCTAAGGAGTATGAGAGGGACCCATCACCCTGAGGGGCACGAGAGGGACACATCACCATGAGGGGCACGGGGGTAGCCTACCACCCTGAGGGATGCTGTAGGGACCCACCACCATGAGGGGCACGAGAGGGACTCACCACCCTAAGGGACAGGAGAGGGATCCAGCACCCTGGGGAGCAAGAGAGAAATCCACCACTTTGAGGGGAATGAGAGGGACCCACCTCCCTGAGAAGCAGGTGAGGGACCCATCACTCGGTGGGGCGCGAGGGAAACCCTTCACCCTGAGGGGCAGGAGAGGAGCCACCACCCTGAGGAGCACAAGAGAGCTCCATCACTCTGAGGGGCAGGGGAGGAACCCACAACTCTGAGGGGTAGAGGAGGGACCCTACACCCCGAGGGACACTAGAGGGACCCACCACCCTGAGGGAGAGGAGAAGGACCCACCACGCTGAGGAGCACGAGAGGGCTCCACCACTCTGAGGGGAAGGGGAGGAACCCATCATCCTGAAGGGCAGGAGAGGAACCCTACACTCTGAGGAACACGAGAGGGACCCACCATCCTGAAGGCCAGGAAAGGGATCCACCACTCTGAGGAGCACGAAAGGGACCCACCGCCCTTAGGGACAGGAGAGGGACCCAACTCCCTGAGAGGCAGGAAAGGGACCCACAACCCTAAGGGGCAGGAAAGGGACCCATCACCCTGAGGAGTGAACACCACCACCCTGAAGGACACGAGAGGGACCCGCCACACTGAAGGGGAGAAGAGGGATCCACCACCCTCAGGAGCAGGAAAGGGACCCAGCACCCTGAGGGACAGGAAAAAACCACCACACTGAGGGGCAGGAGAGGACCGACCACCCTGAGAGGTACGATAGGGATCCACCACCTTCAAGGACACGAAAATGACCCACTATCTTGAAGGGCACTGGTGGGACCCACCCCCATGTGGGGTAGGAGAGGGACCATCCGACCTGATGCGTACGAGAGGAACCCACCACCAGGTGGGGAATGAGAGGGAACCACCATCCTGGGGAACAACAGAGGGACCCACGTCCCTAAGGTGAGGCACGAAAGGAACCCACCTATCTGGAAGACACAGAGTGGGTTCAATCCCCTAAAAGAAGCGACAGTGACAGACGACCGTAAAAGATGAGGTTCAACTTTTGCCAGAAATATTACCATGATAACCAAGGAAGGGGAAGGGTGCCACGAGAGGCAGGACCAGATTCATGATCAAAACACTTGGAGCCACCGAGGCAAGAATGACTACTTACACTATCACTCTACATGTACGATCAAAGAAATTCATTTACTTCAGTTGAATTACTACATTTATAATGAATGTTACTAGACTTTATACTATGGTTAAGTTGCTGAAAGGAGGTTAATGTGATCTTGAATAACAGAGGGAATTCCCCTAACTGAGGTAGAAGTAACGGAGAGTTACAATACTAGTGATTAACCATGGTAGTGGAGGGTTACACCACTGATCATGATCTATGGTAGTGGAGGGTTACACTACTGATCATGATCTATGGTAGTGGAGGGTTACACCACTGATCATGATCTATGGTAGTGGAGGGTTACACTACTGATCATGATCTATGGTAGTGGAGGGTTACACCACTGATCATGATCTATGGTAGTGGAGGGTTACACCACTGATCATGATCTATGGTAGTGGAGGGTTACACTACTGATCATGATCTATGGTAGTGGAGGGTTACACTACTGATCATGATCTATTGTGGTGGAGGGTTACACCACTGATCATGATCTATGGTAGTGGAGGGTTACACCACTGATCATGATCTATGGTAGTGGAGGGTTACACTACTGATCATGATCTATGGTAGTGGAGGGTTACACTACTGATCATGATCTATGGTAGTGGAGGGTTACACCACTGATCATGATCTATGGTAGTGGAGGGTTACACCACTGATCATGATCTATGGTAGTGGGGTTACACCACTGATCATGATCTATGGTAGTGGAGGGTTACACCACTGATCATGATCTATGGTAGTGGGGTTACACCACTGATCATGATCTATGGTAGTGGAGGGTTACACTACTGATCATGATCTGTGGTGGTGGAGGGTTACACTACTGATCATGATCTATGGTAGTGGAGGGTTACACCACTGATCATGATCTATGGTAATGGAGGGTTACACTACTGATCATGATCTGTGGTGGTGGAGGGTTACACTACTGATCATGATCTATGGTAGTGGAGGGTTACACCACTGATCATGATCTATGGTAGTGGAGGGTTACACTACTGATCATGATCTATGGTAGTGGAGGGTTACACCACTGATCATGATCTATGGTAGTGGAGGGTTACACTACTGATCATGATCTATGGTAGTGGAGGGTTACACCACTGATCATGATCTATGGTAGTGGAGGGTTACACTACTGATCATGATCTATGGTAGTGGAGGGTTACACCACTGATCATGATCTATGGTAGTGGAGGGTTACACTACTGATCATGATCTATGGTAGTGGAGGGTTACACTACTGATCATGATCTATGGTAGTGGAGGGTTACACCACTGATCATGATCTATGGTAGTGGAGGGTTACACCACTGATCATGATCTATGGTAGTGGAGGGTTACACTACTGATCATGATCTATGGTAGTGGAGGGTTACACCACTGATCATGATCTATGGTAGTGGAGGGTTACACTACTGATCATGATCTATGGTAGTGGAGGGTTACACTACTGATCATGATCTATGGTAGTGGAGGGTTACACCACTGATCATGATCTATGGTAGTGGAGGGTTACACTACTGATCATGATCTATGGTAGTGGAGGGTTACACCACTGATCATGATCTATGGTAGTGGAGGGTTACACTACTGATCATGATCTATGGTAGTGGAGGGTTACACTACTGATCATGATCTATGTTAGTGGAGGGTTACACTACTGATCATGATCTATGGTAGTGGAGGGTTACACCACTGATCATGATCTATGGTAGTGGAGGGTTACACCACTGATCATGATCTATGGTAGTGGAGGGTTACACTACTGATCATGATCTATGGTAGTGGAGGGTTACACCACTGATCATGATCTATGGTAGTGGAGGGTTACACCACTGATCATGATCTATGGTAGTGGAGGGTTACACTACTGATCATGATCTATGGTAGTGGAGGGTTACACTACTGATCATGATCTATGGTAGTGGAGGGTTACACCACTGATCATGATCTATGGTAGTGGAGGGTTACACTACTGATCATGATCTATGGTAGTGGAGGGTTACACTACTGATCATGATCTATGGTAGTGGAGGGTTACACCACTGATCATGATCTATGGTAGTGGAGGGTTACACCACTGATCATGATCTATGGTAGTGGAGGGTTACACTACTGATCATGATCTATGGTAGTGGAGGGTTACACCACTGATCATGATCTATGGTAGTGGAGGGTTACACTACTGATCATGATCTATGGTAGTGTAGGGTTACACCACTGATCATGATCTATGGTAGTGGAGGGTTACACTACTGATCATGATCTATGGTAGTGGAGGGTTACACCACTGATCATGATCTATGGTAGTGGAGGGTTACACTACTGATCATGATCTATGGTAGTGGAGGGTTACACTACTGATCATGATCTATGGTAGTGGAGGGTTACACCACTGATCATGATCTATGGTAGTGGAGGGTTACACCACTGATCATGATCTATGGTAGTGGAGGGTTACACTACTGATCATGATCTATGGTAGTGGAGGGTTACACTACTGATCATGATCTATGGTAGTGGAGGGTTACACCACTGATCATGATCTATGGTAGTGGAGGGTTACACTACTGATCATGATCTATGGTAGGTGGAGGGTTACACCACTGATCATGATCTATGGTAGTGGAGGGTTACACCACTGATCATGATCTATGGTAGTGGAGGGTTACACCACTGATCATGATCTATGGCAGTGGAGGGTTACACCACTGATCATGATCTATGGTAGTGGAGGGTTACACTACTGATCATGATCTATGGTCGTGGAGGGTTACACCACTGATCATGATCTATGGTAGTGGGGTTACACCACTAACATGTATTTGTAACACACAATATGCATCTGGATATGCATTTGCTAGCAACACACACTGTCTGGTCTTACACGTATTCTCGCTGAAAATGGTAGTGTTATCGGGTATGAGATTTTCTTTACATACTCTCTTTTATCTTAGAAAGTCTGAGTATCTCACACTGTGAACGTGACGTAAGTACTTACTTGGTGGGAGTGACGTCACATTTGGAAACTAATGATGACGCTCACACTTGGCATCCCACGTGCCCCTCTCCTTCCTGGGGCGTCAGTTGGCTTACATTACCCACCTCGAACAACAGGTTCCTCTTCTGAGATTGAGGTCTTCTCATGCGTTCCTAGAGATTATTTTCTTGATGTCACGAGAATACATAAAGAAAGAGCAGTCTGGGACTCTCCTGCATGCAGCTTCCTGCAGAACAATGTTTTTTTTCCCCCTAGGCAGCTGTATCCGTGGCTTCTAGGTTCCTGAAGACCGCCTGTTGCCCATCTTGCTGCTGGAGAAGCCAAACTTCACAGTGATATATTCTATGTCTCCCTCCCTTCAAGGATCATCATCTCAGAGGGAATACCGTGGAGAACATCCTGCCAGGCTTCCTCTACCACCAGATTTCTTGGAAGACGTTGTCAACGTATCATCCCTGTGTACCAGGAGCAACACCCAGCTGGGGATGTGAGTCACACTCCTGCTGTACTCGCGGTTCACTGCTCTGGCGGAGGACATTCTACCAAGACAACTTACCAAGGTATATATGTGTGTCCGTATCATGCTGGTTCCCGAACTGCAAGAGTCATGACTGGCAAAATTTAATATCTAGATCATTAACAAGGTAATTACATGTTTCTCCTTGTGAGCAAAAATGAGACGTTTATACCATGCTAAATGAGACTGGAGTTTATGAAGGTTAATACCTTAAATTAAGAAAAAATATTCATAGACATGAATATGATTATTTCGTACATTGTAAATCAAAAATTAAACATTTCACCGACCTGGGGCAAATGCCATATCATCGCTCTGTTGACTTTACCAGCAGTACTAAAACTTCTCTTTACCCAAATGAATGATGAAAGATTTATTTACTTTTATATCGTATCTACTGACTCAGTTTTGTCGTCAAGGAACGAATCATTTAACGAATACCTAGTGAGACCAGTGACGCTGATCATTTGTATCGCAGACACGTTATTCACCTTTCAACTGAGGCTTACTTGAGTCACTTTTGCTAAACCTCCAAAAGCTGCAAAATTAATTAGGTGATATAACGACATGTCAGCCTATGTTGGCTTGCAGTGGTGGTGCGGGAGTGCCTGCCGCAGGTCCACTCTGGCCGTCAGCAGTCGTCCAGGAATGGTCATCATGCTGGCTGCTGCTGACACGTGTATGCATGACTCAGGCTGTTGTCTTTAACCAGTGAGAACACATTTGGGTCAGGTCAGCCAATGAGCACCATCCTACAGAAGAAAGAAGAAAAAACATGCATTCAGTGACAAAGCTGGTTGCCAACGGAGCGACAGTGGGGAACTAAATTCTTCTCTGTTGTCAAACGAAACGTCTGGAGTTGAGAGGGATCTGCAGATCTGTGTTACTCCAGGATCATCGTAACTGCAAGAAAAGAACATTCAGAATTCATCTATGATTATTGTAATGTTCTCTGTACTATCTCAACCCCCCCCCCCCTTTCCTCAATATTCTCATCCCCCTCAACACTTTCGTCCTCCCACACACTCTCAACTCCACAACGCTCTCCTTCCTCACCAGCACTCTTCTCTCTCTCAAATACTTCCTTCCCTTTCAACATTCTTCCCCTCCGAACACTCTCGTCCCTCCACAGCGTCCTCCTACCTCCTCAGCACTCACCTCCCTCCCTAGTACTCCCAACCCTCCCAAACACTTTCCTCCCTACCACCTCACTTCCTCTTCTCTTCCCAGCATTATCCTCCATTCCCAGCACTTCTCAACCTCTGCAACACTCTCCTCCCTCTCTAACGCTCTGCTCCTTTCCAAGGCTGACCATCCACCCAACACTCCTCTTTGGACAACAATCTCCCTCCTACCCCACACTCCTCACCCCTCTCCCCTCCCCAACACAGTACTTTCCCAACCCTCTCCTCCCCTCCCCAATACACTCCCGATATACTCCTGAAGGTTTTCTCCTTCTCCAGCACTCTCCTCCCCTCCCACAATTCTCCTTCTTTTCAAAGACTCTTCATCCTCCCCAACACTCTCTCTCTAACACCCATCTCCCTTCCCATCCCAGAGCCATCCTTCAAGTAAATCAAATAGTCTCCTACCTTCGCGTCCACCTATAAGGGGATTCCAGTTCACTCTGGAGCTGCCAAGATCTCCTACAATAAATAATTCTTTACCGTATAAAGAAGATTTTATTTCATTATAAAAATCTCTCGTTTTCTGTACATTGTTTGGAGAGTCTATAGACAAGCGAAAAATAGTTTTGAACGTCTTATTCTTTAATTCGCTTTGCAATGAATCTACTATGTCGAAATGCAATTTTCCAGCAATGCCAATACGATTGGAAATTAGGTGTCCATACATATGGTTATTGCATATTGAATCAATAGATATGATGTCTTAAATTTTGAGGTACTTTATAAAACATGTACAGAAACGATACCACTTTAAATGAGGAAATTAAACATTTGATATACAACAAGGAATCGACAAGTGTTGGAGATTTTAACAATCCTATAATATACCAGGATATTCGACCACTGGGGTGAAAAAAGAAAATCAATTTAACTGGCTGTTGGAGGGTATCATCTGTACTAAGAAAGAGCAGGTTCATATGCACCACATTCGTGCTCGTATACTTTCACGTTTGTACAGTAAGGTTCTGTAAAATGCTAGCTACAGGTAATGTGAGCCTGATGAGATTCCATCGGTCTAGACCCAGTAGCTCATGGAAGTGAGAAGAGGGTACTCGATTACTTATCATCGAAAAGTCATTTCCCTATCAGGGGCTATCATACCCGAGTGGTTAGCGTTCCGACTACCACGCAAAAGGTCATGGGCTCGAGTTTTGGCTTTTGGAGGGTATATATATATATATATATATATATATATATATATATATATATATATATATATATATATATATATTTTTTTTTTTTTTCTTATTTTGCTTTGTTGCTGTCTCCCGCGTTAGCGAGGTAGCGCAAGGAAACAGATGAAAGAATGGCCTAACCCACCCACATACACATGTATATACATACACGTCCACACACGCAAATATAAATACCTATACATCTCAATGTATACATGTATATACACAAACAGACATGTACATATATACACATGTACATAATTCCTACTGTCTGCCTTTATTTATTCCCATCCCTACCTCGCCACACATGGAATAACAACCCCCTCCCCCCTCATGTGTGCGAGGTAGCGATAGGAAAAGACAACACAGGCCCCATTCGCTCACACTCAGTCTCTAGCTGTCATGTGATAATGCACCGAAACCACAGCTCCCTTTCCACATCCAGGCCCACAGAAATTTCCATGGTTTAACCCAGACGCTTCACATGCCCTGGTTCAATCCATTGACAGCACGTCGACCCCGGTATACCACATCATTCCAATTCACTCTATACCTTGCACGCCTTTCACCCTCCTGCATGTTCAGGCCCCGATCATACAAAATCTTTTTCACTCCATCTTTCCACCTCCAATTTGGTCTCCCACTTCTCCTCGTTCCCTCCACCTCTGACACATATATCTTCTTGGTCAATCTTTCCTCACTCATTCTTTCCATGCGACCAAACCATTTCAAAACACCCTCTTCTGCTCTCTCAACCACACTCTTTTTATTTCCACACATCTCTCTTACCCTTACATTACTTACTCGATCAAACCACCTCACACCACACATTGTCCTCAAACATCTCATTTCTAGCACATCCACCCTCCTGCGCACTACTCTATCCATAGCCCACGCCTCGCAACCATACAACATTGTTGGAACCACTATTCCTTCAAACATACCCATATTTCCTTTCCGATGTATTGTTCTCGACTGCCAAACATTATTCAAGGCTTCCAGAATTTTCGCCCCCTCCTCCCCCCTATGATTCACTTCCTCTTCCATGGTTCCATCCGCTTCCAGATCCACTCCCAGATATCTAAAACACTTTACTTCCTACAGTTTTTCTCCATTCAAACCTACCTCCCAATTGACTTGACCCTCAACCCTACTCTACCTAATAACTTTGCTCTTATTCACATTTACTCTCAACCTTCTTCTCTCACACACTGTACCAAACTCAGTCACCAGCTTCTGCAGTTTCTCACATGAATCAGCCACCAGCGCTGTATCATCAGAGAACAACAACTGACTCACTTCCCAAGCTCTCTCATCCACAACAGACTGCATACTTGCCCCTCTTTCCAAAACTCTTGCATTTACCTCCCTAACAACCCCATCCACGAATGAATTAAACAACCATGGAGACATCACACACCCCTGCCGCAAACCTACATTCACTGAGAACCAATCACTTTCCTCTCTTCCTACACGTACACATCCCTTACATCCTCGATAAAAACTTTTCACTGCTTCTAACAACTTGCCTCCCACACCATATATTCTCTCTCTCTCTCTCTCTCTCTCTCTCTCTCTCTCTCTCTCTCTCTCTCTCTCTCTCTCTCTCTCTCTGTATATATATATATATATATATATATATATATATATATATATATATATATATATATATATATATATATATATATATATATATATATATATATATATATATATATATATATATTTTTTTTTTTTTGTCGCTGTCTCCCGCGTTTGCGAGGTAGCGCAAGGAAACACACGAAAGAAATGGCCCAACCCACCTCCATACACATGTATATAAATACGTCCACACAAGCAAATATACATACCTACACAGCTTTCCATGGTTTACCCCAGACGCTTCACATGCCCTAATTCAATCCACTGACAGCACGTCAACCCCGGTATACCACATCGATCCAATTCACTCTGTTCCTTGCCCTCCTTTCACCCTCCTGCATGTTCAGGCCCCGATCACACAAAATCTTTTTCACTCCATCTTTCCACCTCCAATTTGGTCTCCCTCTTCTCCTCGTTCCCTCCACCTCCGACACATATATCCTCTTGGTCAATCTTTCCTCACTCATTCTCTCCATGTGCCCAAACCATTTCAAAACACCCTCTTCTGCTCTCTCAACCACGCTCTTTTTATTTCCACACATCTCTCTTACCCTTACGTTACTTACTCGATCAAACCACCTCACACCACACATTGTCCTCAAACATCTCATTTCCAGCACATCCATCTTCCTGCGCATAACTCTATCCATAGCCCGCGCCTCGCAACCATACAACATTGTTGGAACCACTATTCCTTCAAACATACCCATTTTTGCTTTCCGAGATAATGTTCTCGACTTCCACACATTCTTCAAGGCTCCCAGGATTTTCGCCCCCTCCCCCACCCTATGATCCACTTCCGCTTCCATGGTTCCATCCGCTGCCAGATCCACTCCCAGATATCTAAAACACTTTACTTCCTCCAGTTTTTCTCCATTCAAACTTACCTCCCAATTGGCTTGACCCTCAACCCTACTGTACCTAATAACCTTGCTCTTATTCACATTTACTCTTAACTTTCTTCTTCCACACACTTTACCAAACTCAGTCACCAGCTTCTGCAGTTTCTCACATGAATCCGCCACCAGCGCTGTATCATCAGCGAACAACAACTGACTCACTTCCCAAGCTCTCTCATCCCCAACAGACTTCATACTTGCCCCTCTTTCCAAAACTCTTGCATTCACCTCCCTAACAACCCCATCCATAAACAAATTAAACAACCATGGAGACATCACACACCCCTGCCGCAAACCTATATTCACTGAGAACCAATCACTTTCCTCTCTTCCTACACGTGCACATGCCTTACATAGTTGATAAAAACTTTTCACTGCTTCTAACAACTTGCCTCCCACACCATATATTCTTAATACCTTCCACAGAGCATCTCTATCAACTCTATCATATGCCTTCTCCAGATCCATAAATGCTACATACAAATCCATTTGCTTTTCTAAGTATTTCTCACATACATTCTTCAAAGCAAACACCTGATCCACACATCCTCTACCACTTCTGAAACCACACTGCTCTTCCCCAATCTGATGCTCTGTACATGCCTTCACCCTCTCAATCAATACCCTCCCATATAATTTACCAGGAATACTCAACCAACTTATACCTCTGTAATTTGAGCACTCACTCTTATCCCCTTTGTCTTTGTACAATGGCACTATGCAAGCATTCCGCCAATCCTCAGGCACCTCACCATGAGTCATACATACATCAAATAACCTTACCAACCAGTCAATAATACAGTCACCCCCTTTTTTAATAAATTCCACTGCAATACTATACAAACCTGCTGCCTTGCCGGCTTTCATCTTCCGCAAAGCTTTTACTACCTCTTCTCTGTTTACCAAATCATTTTCCCTAACCCTCTCACTTTGCACACCACCTCAACCAAAACACCCTATATCTGCCACTCTATCATCAAATACATTCAACAAACCTTCAAAATACTCACTCCATCTCCTTCTCACATCACCACTACTTGTTATCACCTCCCCATTTGCGCCCTTCACTGAAGTTCCCATTTGCTCCCTTGTCTTACGCACTTTATTTACCTCCTTCCAAAACATCTTTTTATTCTCCTTAAAATTTAATGATACTCTCTCACCCCAACTCTCATTTGCCCTCTTTTTCACCTCTTGCACCTTTCTCTTGACCTCTTGTCTCTTTCATTTATACATCTCCCACTCAATTTCATTTTTTCCCTGCAAAATCGTCCAAATGCCTCTGTCTTCTCTTTCACTAATAATCTTACTTCTTCATCCCACCACTCACTACCTTTTCTAATCAACCCACCTCCCACTCTTCTCATGCCACAAGCATCTTTTGCACAATCCATCACTGATTCCCTAAATACATCCCATTCCTCCCCCACTCCCCTTACTTCCATTGTTCTCACCTTTTTCCATACTAAATTTAGGAAGAATAAAAAGATTTTTGGAGGGAGGTAAATAAAGTGCGTAAGACAAGGGAACACATGGGTACTTCAGTAAAGGGGGCTAATGGAGAGGTGATAACAAGTAGTGGTGATGTGAAAAGGAGATGGATTGAAAATTTTGAAGGCTTGTTGAATGTGTTTGATGATAGAGTGGCAGATATAGGGTGGTTTGGTCGAGCTGGTGTGCTAAGTGAGAGTGTTAGGGAAAATAATTTGGTAAACAGAGAAGAGGTAGTAAAAGTTTTGCGGAAGATGAAAGCCGGCAATGCAGCGGGTTTGGATGGTATTGCAGGGGAATTTATTAAAAAAGGGGTGACTGTATTGTTGACTAGTTGGTATGGTTATTTAATGTATGTATGACTCATGGTGAGGTGCCTGAAGATTGGCGGTATTCTCGCATAGTGCCATTGTACAAAGGCAAAGGGGACAAAGGTGAGTGCCAAAATTACAGAGGTATAAGTTTGTTGAGTATTCCTGGGAAATTATATGGGAGGGTATTGACTGATTGGGCGAAGGCATGTACAGAGCATCAGATTGGGGAAGAGAACTGTGGAAGTGGTAGAGGATGTGTGGATCAGGTGTTTGCTTTGAATGATATATGTGAGAAATACTTAGAAAAGCAAATGGATTTGTATGTAGCATTTACGGATCTGGAGAAGGCATATGATAGATTTGATAGAGATGCTCTGTGGAAGGTATTAAGAATATATGGTTTGGGAGGCAAGTTGTTAGAAGCAGTGAAAAGTTTTTATCAACTATGTAAGGCATGTGTACGTGTAGGAAGAGAGGAAAGTGATTGGTTCTCAGTGAATGTAGGTTTGCGGCAGGGGTGTGTGATGTTTCCATGGTTGTTTAATTTGTTTATGGATGGGGTTGTTAGGGAGGTGAATGCAAGCGTTTTGGAAAGAGGGGCAAATATGCAGTCTGTTGTGGATGAGAGAGCTTGTGAAGTGATTCAGTTGTTGTTCGCTGATGATACAGCGCTGGTGGCTGATTC
>NC_092266.1:35639062-35656628 GCF_036320965.1 Panulirus ornatus
TTAAGGACACGAGAGAGACCCAACACCCTGAGGGGCACCGGAAGGATTCAAACCCCTAAAGGTCACGAGAGAAAACCACCATCTTAAGGGCATGAGATGGAACAACTAGAACAGGGACCAACCATCATAAAGGGTATCATGAGAACCCAAACCCCTGAAGGTTGCGAGAGGGACCAACCATCATAACGAGCATGAGAGGGTCTCAACACCATGAAGGTCACCAAAAGAATTCATCAACTTGAGGGATTTGAAACGACACACCACCCGGAAGGGCAGGAGAGGAACCCACTATCCTTAAGGACACGAGAAGGACCTAACACCCTGAAGGACACCGGAAGGATTCATACCCCAAACGGCACGAGAGAAAATCACCATGCTAAGGGCATAAGTTGGACCAACCATCCGAGGGAGCATGAGAGGGTTTCAACACCCTGAGGGTCACAAAATGGATCCAACAGCCTGAGGGGCAGGAGAAGGACACACCACCTGGAAGGGAACAAGATAGACCCACCAGACTGAAGAGCAAGAGAAGGACTCACCACCCTGAGGGGCACAAGGAGAACTCCTTTCCCTGAAGGACACAGGAGAGACACACCACCGTGAAGGACATTAGAGAAGTTCATCACTCTCAAGGGCATGTGAAGGACCCTACACCGTGAAGGGTGCGAAAGGCTTAAGACATCCTTATGGGCACAAAAGGGCCAACGACCTTAAGGGGCACGAGAGAGGTCCAACCCTCTGAGAGGCATGACAGAGACCCACCACCCTGAGAGGTACGAGAGGGATCCACCACCTTGAGGGACACGAAAATGACCCATTATCTTGAAGGGCACTGGTGGGACCCACCCCCATGTGGGGTAGGAGAGGGACCATCCGACCTGACGTGTACGAGAGGGACCCAACACCAGGTGGGGAATGAGAGGGAACCACCATCCTGGGAAACAACAGAGGGACCCACGTCCCTAAGGTGAGGCACGAAAGGAACCCACCTATTTGGAAGACACAGAGTGGGTTCCATCCCCTAAAAGAAGCGACAGTGACAGACGACCGTAAAAGATGAGGTTCAACTTTTGCCAGAAATATTACCGTGATAACCAAGGAAGGGGAAGGGTGCCATGAGAGGCAGGACCAGATTCATGATCAAAGCACTTGGAGCCACCGAGGCAAGAATGACTACATACACTATCACTCTACATGTACGATCAAAGAAATTCATTGACTTCAGTTGAATTACTACATTTATAATGAATGTTGCTAGACATTATACTATGATTAAGTTGCTGAAAAGAGGTTAATGTGATCTTGAATAACGGAGGGAATTCCCCTAACTGAGGACAGAAGTAACGGAGAGTTACAATACTAGTGATTAACCATGGTAGTGGAGGGTTACACTGCTGATCATGATCTATGGTAGTGGAGGGTTATACTACTGATCATGATCTATGGTAGTGGAGGGTTACACCACTGATCATGATCTATGGTAGTGGAGGGTTACACCACTGATCATGATCTATGGTAGTGGAGGGTTACACTACTGATCATGATCTATGGTAGTGGAGGGTTACACCACTGATCATGATCTATGCTAGTGGAGGGTTACACCACTGATCATGATCTATGGTAGTGGAGGGTTACCACTGATCATGATCTATGGTAGTGGAGGGTTACACTACTGATCATGATCTATGGTAGTGGAGGGTTACACTACTGATCATGATCTATGGTAGTGGAGGGTTACACTACTGATCATGATCTATGGTAGTGGAGGGTTACACCACTGATCATGATCTATGGTAGTGGAGGGTTACACCACTGATCATGATCTATGGTAGTGGAGGGTTACACCACTGATCATGATCTATGGTAGTGGAGGGTTACACCACTGATCATGATCTATGGTAGTGGAGGGTTACACTACTGATCATGATCTATGGTAGTGGAGGGTTACACCACTGATCATGATCTATGGTAGTGGAGGGTTACACCACTGATCATGATCTATGGTAGTGGAGGGTTACACTACTGATCATGATCTATGGTAGTGGAGGGTTACACCACTGATCATGATCTATGGTAGTGGAAGGGTTACACCACTGATCATGATCTATGGTAGTGGAGGGTTACACCACTGATCATGATCTATGGTAGTGGAGGGTTACACCACTGATCATGATCTATGGTAGTGGAGGGTTACACTACTGATCATGATCTATGATAGTGGAGGGTTACACTACTGATCATGATCTATGGTAGTGGAGGGTTACACTACTGATCATGATCTATGGTAGTGGAGGGTTACACTACTGATCATGATCTATGGTAGTGGAGGGTTACACCACTGATCATGATCTATGGTAGTGGAGGGTTACACGACTGATCATGATCTATGGTAGTGGAGGGTTACATTACTGATCATGATCTATGGTAGTGGAGGGTTACACTACTGATCATGATCTATGGTAGTGGGGTTACACCACTAACATGAAGTTGTAACACAATATGCGTCTGGATATGCATTTGTAGAACACACACTGTCTGGTCTTACACGTTTTCTCGCTGAAAATGGTGTGTTATTGGGTATGAGATTCTCTTTACATACTCTCTTTTATCTTAGAAAGTCTGAGTATCTCACACTGTGAGATACTCACACTGTGAGATAATCCCAGAGATTATTTTCTTGATGTCACTTCTCGTGACTGGGGCTCTCCTGCATCCAGAAGAAAACGATAAAACAGTGTTTTTCTTATGATGGCTTCCTGCACAACACTTTTTTTTTCCCTAGGCAGCTGTATCCCTGGCTTCCAGGCTCCTGGAGACTGTCTGTTGCCCATCTTGCTGCTGGAGAAGCAAACTTCACAGTGATATATACTATGTCTCCCTCCCTTCAAGGATCATCATCTCAGAGGGACTACCATGGAGAACATCCTGCCAGGCTTCCTCTACCCCCAGAGTTCTTGGAAGACGTTGTCAACGTATCATCCCTGTGTCCCAGGAGCAACACCCAGCTGGGGATGTGAGTCACACTCCTGCTGTACTCGCGGTTCACTGCTCTGGCGGAGGACATTCTACCAAGACAACTTACCAAGGTATATATGTGTGTCCGTATCATGCTGGTTCCCGAACTGCAAGAGTCATGACTGGCAAAATTTAATATCTAAATCATGAACAAGGTAATTACCTGTTTCTCCTTGTGAGCAAAAATGAGACGTTTATACCATGCTAAATGAGACTGGAGTTTATGAAGGTTATTACCTTAAATTAAGAAAAAATATTCATAGACATAAATATGATTTTTTTTGTACATTGTAAATCAAAAATTAAACATTTCACCGACCTGTGGTAAATGCCATATCATCGCTCTGTTGACTTTACCAGCAGTACTAAAACATCTCTTTACCCAAATGAATGATGAAAGACATATTTACTTTTATATAGTATCTACTGACTCAGTTTTGTTGTCAAGGAACGAATCATTTAACAGATACCTAGTGAGACCAGTGACGCTGATCATCTGTATCGCAGACACGTTATTCACCTTTCAACTGAGGCTTACTTGAGCCACTTTTCCTAAACCTCCAAAAACTGCAAAATTAATTAGGTGATATAACGACGTATCAGCCTATGTTGGCTTGCAGTGTTGGTGCGGGAGTGCCTGCCGCAGGTCCACTCTGGCCGTCAGCAGTCGTCCAGGAATGGTCATCATGCTGGCTGCTGCTGACACGTGTATGCATGACTCAGGCTGTTGTCTTTAACCAGTAAGAACACATAAGCTTCACGTCAGCCAATGAGCACCATCCTACAAAAGAAAGAAGAAAAAACATGCATTCAGTGACATAGCTGGCTGCCAACGGAGCGACAGTGGGGAACTAAATTCTTCTCTGTTGTCAAACGAAACGTCTGGAGTTGAGAGGGATCTGCAGATCTGTGTTGCTCCAGGATGATCGTAACTGCAAGAAAAGAACATTCAGAATTCATCTATGATTATTGTAATGTTCTCTGTACTATCTCAACCCCCCTCCCCCCCTCCTCAATATTCTCATCCCTCTCAACACATTCGTCCTCCCACACACTCTCAACTCCACAACGCTCTCCTTCCTCACCAGCACTCTTCTCTCTCCCAAATACTTCCTTCCCTCCCAACATTCTCCCCCTCCGAACACTCTCGTCCCTCCACAGCGTCCTCCTACCTCCTCAGCACTCACCTCCCTCCCCAGTACTCCCAACCCTCCCAAACACTTTCCTCCCTACCACTCACTCTCTTCTCTTCCCAGCATTATCCTCCATTCCCAGCACTTCTCATCCTCTGCAACACTCTCCTCCCTCCCCAACACTCTGCTCCTTTCCAAGGCTGATCATCCACCCAACACTCCTCTTTGGACAACAATCTCCCTCCTACCCCACACTCCTCACCCCTCTCCCCTCCCCAACACAGTACTTTCCCAACCCTCTCCTCCCCTCCCCAATACACTCCCGATATACTACTGAAGGTTTTCTCCTTCTCCAGCACTTTCCTCCCCTCCCACAATTCTCCTTCTTTTCAAAGACTCTTCATCCTCCCCTACACTCTCTCTTTCCTAACACCCATCTCCCTTCCCATCCCAGAGCCATCCTTCAAATAAATCAAATAGTCTCCTACCTTCGCGTCCACCTATAAGGGGATTCCAGTTCACTCTGGAGCTGCCAGATCTCCTACAATAAATATTTCTTTATCGTATAAAGAAGATTTTATTTCATTATAAAAATCTCTCGTTTTCTGTACATTGTTTGGAGAGTCTATAGACAAGCGAAAAATAGTTTTGAACGTCTTATTCTTTAATTCGCTTTGCAATGAATCTACTATGTCGAAATGCAATTTTCCAGCAATGCCAATACGATTGGAAAATTAGGTGTCCATACATATGGTTATTGCATATTGAATCAATAGATATGATGTCCTAAATTTTGAGGTACTTTATAAAACATGTACAGAAAACGATACCACTTTAAATGAGGAAATTAAACATTTGATAAACAACAAGGAATCGACAAGTGTTGGAGATTTTAACAATCCTATAATATACCAAGATATTCGACCACTGGGGTGAAAAAAGCAAATCAATTGAACTGGCTGTTGGAGGGTGTCATCTGTTCTAAGAAAGTACAGGTTCAAATGCACCACATTCGTGCTCGTATACTTTCACGTCTGTACAGTAAGGTTCTGTAAAATGCTAGCTACAGGTAATGTGAGCCTGATGGGATTCCACCAGTCTAGACCCCGTAGCTCATGGAAGTGAGAAGAGGGTATTCGATTACTTATAATCGAAAAGTCATTCCCCTATCAGGGGCTATCATACCCGAGTGGTTAGCGTCCCGACTACCACGCAAAAGGTCATGGGCTTGAGTTTTGGCTTTTTGATGGTATATATATATATATATATATATATATATATATATATATATATATATATATATATATATATATATATATATATATATATATATATATATTTTTTTTTTTCTTTTTTTTGCTTTGTCGCTGTCTCCCGCGTTTGCGAGGTAGCGCAAGGAAACAGACGAAAGAAATGGCCCAACCCACCCCCATACATATGTATATACATACGTCCACACACGCAAATATACATACCTACACAGCTTTCCATGGTTTACCCCAGACGCTTCACATGCCCTGATTCAACCCACTGACAGTACGTCAACCCCGGTATACCACATCGATCCAATTCACTCTATTCCTTGCCCTCCTTTCACCCTCCTGCATGTTCAGGCCCCGATCACACAAAATCTTTTTCACTCCATCTTTCCACCTCCAATTTGGTCTCACACTTCTCCTCGTTCCCTCCACCTCCGACACATATAACCTCTTGGTCAATCTTTCCTCACTCATTCTCTCCATGTGCCCAAACCATTTCAAAACACCCTCTTCTGCTCTCTCAACCACGCTCTTTTTATTTCCACACATCTCTCTTACCCTTACGTTACTTACTCGATCTTACCACCTCACACCACACATTGTCCTCAAACATCTCATTTCCAGCACATCCATCCTCCTGCGCACAACTCTATCCATAGCCCACGCCTCGCAACCATACAACATTGTTGGAACCACTATTCCTTCAAACATACCCATTTTTGCTTTCCGAGATAATGTTCTCGACTTCCACACATTCTTCAAGGCTCCCAGAATTTTCGCCCCCTCCCACACCTTATGATCCACTTCCGCTTCCATGGTTCCATCAGCTGCCAGATCCACTCCCAGATATCTAAAACACTTTACTTCCTCCAGTTTTTCTCCATTCAAACTTACCTCCCAATTGACTTGACCCTCAACCCTACTGTACCTAATAACCTTGCTCTTATTCACATTTACTCTTAACTTTCTTCTTTCACACACTTTACCAAACTCAGTCACCAGCTTCTGCAGTTTTTCACATGAATCAGCCACCAGCGATGTATCATCAGCGAACAACAACTGACTCACTTCCCAAGCTCTCTCATCCCCAACAGACTTCATACTTGCCCCTCTTTCCAAAACTCTTGCATTCACCTCCCTAACAACCCCATCCATAAACAAATTAAACAACCATGGAGACATCACACACCCCTGCCGCAAACCTACATTCACTGAGAACCAATCACTTTCCTCTCTTCCTACACGTACACATGCCTTACAACCTCGATAAAAACTTTTCACTGCTTCTAACAACTTGCCTCCCACACCATATATTCTTAATACTTTCCACAGAGCATCTCTATCAACTCTATCATATGCCTTCTCCAGATCCATAAATGCTACATACAAATCCATTTGCTTTTCTAAGTATTTCTCACATACATTCTTCAAAGCAAACACCTGATCCACACATCCTCTCTCTCTCTCTCTCTCTCTCTCTCTCTCTCTCTCTCTCTCTCTCTCTCTCTCTCTCTCTCTCTATATATATATATATATATATATATATATATATATATATATATATATATATATATATATATATTAAATTTTAGGGAAAATAAAAAGATGTTTTGGACGGAGGTAAATATAGTGCGTAAGACAAGGGAACAAATGGGAACTTCAGTGAAGGGGGCTATTGGGGAGGTGATAACAAGTAGTGGTGATGTGAGAAGGAGATGGAGTGAGTATTTTGAAGGTTTGTTCAATGTGTTTGATGATAGAGTGGCAGATATAGGGTGTTTTGGTCGAGGTGGTCTGCAAAGTAAGAGGGTTAGGGAAAATGATTTGGTAAATAGAGAAGAGGTAGTAAAAGCTTTGCGGAAGATGAAAGCCGGCAAGGCAGCGGGTTTGGATGGTATTGCGGTGGAATTTATTAAAAAAGGGGGTGACTGTATTGTTGACTGGTTGGTAAGGCTATTTAATGTATGTATGACTCAAGGTGAGGTTCCTGAGGATTGGCAGAATGCTTGCATAGTTCCATTGTACAAAGGCAAAGGGGACAAAGGTGAGTGCATAAATTAGAGAGGTATGAGTTTGTTGAGTATTCCTGGGAATTATATGGGAGGGTATTGATTGAGAGGGTGAAGGCATGTACAAAGCATCAGACTAGGAAGAGCAGTGTGGTTTCAGAAGTGGTAGAGGATGTGTGGATCAGGTGTTTGCTTTGAAGAATGTATGTGAGAAATACTTAGAAAAGCAAATGGATTTGTATGCAGCATTTATCGATCTGGAGAAGGCATATGATAGGGTTGACAGAGATGCTCTGTGGAAGGTATCAAGAACATATGGTGTGGGAGGCAAGTTGTTAGAAGCAGTGAAAAGTTTTTATCGAGGATATAAGGCATGTGTACGTGTAGGAAGAGAGGAAAGTGATTGGTTCTCAGTGAATGTAGGTTTGCTGCAGGGGTGTGTGATATCTCCATGGTTGTTTAATTTGTTTATGGATGGGGTTATTAGGAAGGTAAATGCAAGAGTTTTGGAAAGAGGGGCAAGTATGCAGTCTGTTGTGGATGAGAGAGCTTGGGAAGTGAGTCAGTTGTTGTTCGCTGATGATACAGCGCTGGTGGCTGATTCATGTGAGAAACTGCAGAAGCTGGTGACTGAGTTCGGTAAAGTTTGTGAAAGAAGAAAGTTGAGAGTAAATGTGAATAAGAGCAAGGTTATTAGGTATAGTAGGCTTGAGGGTCAAGTCAATTGGGAGGTAAGTTTGAATAGAGAAAAACATGAGGAAGTGAAGTGTTTTAGATATCTGGGGGTGGATTTGGCAGCGGATGGAACCATGGAAGCAGAAGTGAATCATAGGGTGGGGGAGGTGGCGAAAATTCTGGGAGCCTTGAAGAATGTGTGGAAGTCGAGAGCTTTATCTCGGAAAGCAAAAATGGGTATGTTTGAAGGAATAGTGGTTCCAACAATGTTGTACGGTTGCGAGGAGTGGGCTATGGATAGAGTAGTGCGCAGGAGGGTGAATGTGCTGGAAATGAGATGTTTGAGGACAGTATGTGGTGTGAGGTGGTTTTTCAAGTAATGAATAATAGGGTAAGAGAGATGTGTGGTAATAAAAAGAGTGTCGTTGAAAGCGCAGAAGAGGGTGTTTTGAAATGGTTTGGTCAAATGGATACAATGAATGAGGAAAGTTTGACAAAGAGGATATATGTGTCAGAGGTGGAGGGAACGAGAAGTGGGAGACCATATTGGAGGTGGAAAGATGGAGTGAAAAAAATTTTGAGTGATCTGGGCCGGGACATGCAGGAGGGTGAAAGGCGTGCAAGAAATAGAGTGAATTGGAACGATGTGGTTTACCGGGGTCGACGTCGCTGTCAATGGATTGAACCAGGGCATATGAAGCGTATGGGGTAAACCATGGAAAGTTCTGTGGGGCCTGGATGTGGAAAGGATGCTGTGGTTTCGTTGAATTATTACATGACAGCTAGAGACTGAGTGTGAACGAATGGGGCCTTTGTTGTCTTTTCCTAGCGCTACCTCGCACACATGAGGGGGAAGGGGTTTGTTATTTCATGTGTGACGGGGTGGCGATGGGAATAAATAAAGGCAGACAGTGTGAATTATGTACATGTGTATATATGTATATGTCTGTGTGTGTATATATATATGTATACATTGAGATGTATAGGTATGTATAGTTGCGTGTGTGGACGTGTATGTATGTACATGTGTATATGGGTGGGTTGGGCCATTCTTTCGTCTGTTTCCTTGGGCTACCTCGCGAACGCGGGAGACAGCGACAAAGCAAAATGAAAAAAATTATATATGGTTTGGTCACATGGAGAGAATGAGTGAGGAAAGATTGACCTAGAGGATATATGTGTCGGAGGTGGAGGGAACGAGGAGAAGAGGGAGACCAAATTGGAGGTGGAAAGATGGAGTGAAAAAGATTTTGTGTGATCGGGGCCTGAACATGCAGGAGGGTGAAAGGAGGGCAAGGAATAGAGTGAATTGGAGCGATGTGGTATACCGGGGTTGACGTGCTGTCAGTGGATTGAATCAAGGCATGTGAAGCGTCTGGGGTAAACCATGGAAAGCTGTGTAGGTATGTATATTTGCGTGTGTGGACGTATGTATATACATGTGTATGGGGGTGGGTTGGGCCATTTCTTTCGTCTGTTTCCTTGCGCTACCTCGCAAACGCGGGAGACAGCGACAAAGCAAAAATATATATATATATATATATATATATATATATATATATATTATATATATATATATATATATATATATATATATATATATATATATATATATATATATATGTGTGATAGAATGTAAGAAAGTAAATTCTCGATTGATATGGGTAAAACTGAAAGTTGATGGAGAGAGGTGGGTGATTATTGGTGCATATGCACCCGGGCATGAGAAGAAAGATCATGAGAGGCAAGTGTTTTGGGAGCAGCTGAATGAGTGTGTTAGTGGTTTTGATGCACGAGACCGGGTTATAGTGATGGGTGATTTGAATGCAAAGGTGAGTAATGTGGCAGTTGAGGGAATAATTGGTATACATGGGGTGTTCAGTGTTGTAAATGGAAATGGTGAAGAGCTTGTAGATTTATGTGCTGAAAAAGGACTGATGATTGGGAATACCTGGTTTAAAAAGCGAGATATACATAAGTATACTTATGTAAGTAGGAGAGATGGCCAGAGAGCGTTATTGGATTACGTGTTAATTGACAGGCGTGCGAAAGAGAGACTTTTGGATGTTAATGTGCTGAGAGGTGCAACTGGAGGGATGTCTGATCATTATCTTGTGGAGGCTAAGGTGAAGATTTGTATGGGTTTTCAGAAAAGAAGAGTGAATGTTGGGGTGAAGAGGGTGGTGAGAGTAAGTGAGCTTGGGAAGGAGACCTGTGTGAGGAAGTACCAGGAGAGACTGAGAACAGAATGGAAAAAGGTGAGAACAATGGAAGTAAGGGGAGTGGGGGAGGAATGGGATGTATTTAGGGAATCAGTGATGGATTGCGCAAAAGATGCTTGTGGCATGAGAAGAGTGGGAGGTGGGTTGATTAGA
This sequence comes from Panulirus ornatus, assembly GCF_036320965.1. Classification (NCBI taxonomy): domain Eukaryota; kingdom Metazoa; phylum Arthropoda; class Malacostraca; order Decapoda; family Palinuridae; genus Panulirus; species Panulirus ornatus. Next base: position 35,649,529 of record NC_092266.1, read on the forward strand.
AAGGGTAGTGAGTGGTGGGATGAAGAAGTAAGAGTATTAGTGAAAGAGAAGAGAGAGGCATTTGGACGATTTTTGCAGGGAAAAAATGCAATTGAGTGGGAGATGTATAAAAGAAAGAGACAGGAGGTCAAGAGAAAGGTGCAAGAGGTGAAAAAAAGGGCAAATGAGAGTTGGGATGAGAGAGTATCATTAAATTTTAGGGAGAATAAAAGATGTTCTGGAAGGAGGTAAATAAAGTGCGTAAAACAAGGGAGCAAATGGGAACTTCAGTGAAGGGCGCAAATGGGGAGGTGATAACAAGTAGTGGTGATGTGAGAAGGAGATGGAGTGAGTATTTTGAAGGTTTGTTGAATGTGTTTGATGATAGAGTGGCAGATATAGGGTGTTTTGGTCGAGGTGGTGTGCAAAGTGAGAGGGTTAGGGTAAATGATTTGGTAAACAGAGAAGAGGTAGTGAAAGCTTTGCGGAAGATGAAAGCCGGCAAGGCAGCAGGTTTGGATGGTATTGCAGTGGAATTTATTAAAAAAGGGGGTGACTGTATTGTTGACTGGTTGGTAAGGTTATTTAATGTATGTATGACTCATGGTGAGGTGCCTGAGGATTGGCGGAATGCGTGCATAGTGCCATTGTACAAAGGCAAAGGGGATAAGAGTGAGTGCTCAAATTACAGAGGTATAAGTTTGTTGAGTATTCCTGGTAAATTATATGGGAGGGTATTGATTGAGAGGGTGAAGGCATGTACAGAGCATCAGATTGGGGAAGAGCAGTGTGGTTTCAGAAGTGGTAGAGGATGTGTGGATCAGGTGTTTGCTTTGAAGAATGTATGTGAGAAATACTTAGAAAAGCAAATGGATTTGTATGTAGCATTTATGGATCTGGAGAAGGCATATGATAGAGTTGATAGAGATGCTCTGTGGAAGGTATTAAGAATATATGGTGTGGGAGGAAAGTTGTTAGAAGCAGTGAAAAGTTTTTATCGAGGATGTAAGGCATGTGTACGTGTAGGAAGAGAGGAAAGTGATTGGTTCTCAGTGAATGTAGGTTTGCGGCAGGGGTGTGTGATGTCTCCATGGTTGTTTAATTTGTTTATGGATGGGGTTGTTAGGGAGGTAAATGCAAGAGTTTTGGAAAGAGGGGCAAGTATGAAGTCTGTTGGGGATGAGAGAGCTTGGGAAGTGAGTCAGTTGTTGTTCGCTGATGATACAGCGCTGGTGGCTGATTCATATGAGAAACTGCAGAAGCTGGTGACTGAGTTTGGTAAAGTGTGTGGAAGAAGAAAGTTAAGAGTAAATGTGAATAAGAGCAAGGTTATTAGGTACAGTAGGGTTGAGGGTCAAGTCAATTGGGAGGTGAGTTTGAATGGAGAAAAACTGGAGGAAGTGAAGTGTTTTAGATATCTGGGAGTGGATCTGGCAGCGGATGGAACCATGGAAGCGGAAGTGGATCATAGGGTGGGGGAGGGGGCGAAAATTCTGGGGGCCTTGAAAAATGTGTGGAAGTCGAGAACATTATCTCGGAAAGCAAAAATGGGTATGTTTGAAGGAATAGTGGTTCCAACAATGTTGTATGGTTGCGAGGCGTGGGCTATGGATAGAGTTGTGCGCAGGAGGATGGATGTGCTGGAAATGAGATGTTTGAGGACAATGTGTGGTGTGAGGTGGTTTGATCGAGTGAGTAACGTAAGGGTAAGAGAGATGTGTGGAAATAAAAAGAGCGTGGTTGAGAGAGCAGAAGAGGGTGTTTTGAAGTGGTTTGGGCACATGGAGAGAATGAGTGAGGAAAGATTGACTAAGAGGATATATGTGTCGGAGGTGGAGGGAACGAGGAGAAGAGGGAAACCAAATTGGAGGTGGAAAGATGGAGTGAAAAAGATTTTGTGTGATCGGGGCCTGAACATGCAGGAGGGTGAAAGGAGGGCAAGGAATAGAGTGAATTGGAGCGATGTGGTATACCGGGGTTGACGTGCTGTCAGTGGATTGAATCAAGGCATGTGAAGCGTCTGGGGTAAACCATGGAAAGCTGTGTAGGTATATATATTTGCGTGTGTGGACGTATGTATATACATGTGTATGGGGGTGGGTTGGGCCATTTCTTTCGTCTGTTTCCTTGTGCTACCTCGCAAACGCGGGAGACAGCGACAAAGTATAATAAAAAAAAAAAAAAAAATATATATATATATATATATATATATATATATATATATATATATATATATATATATATATATATATATACAGAGGCATATACATATATATACATGTATATAATTCCTACTTGTTGCTTTTATTCATTGCCGCCGCCACCCCGCCACACATGAAATAACAACCGCCCCCCAAAGCACGAGCGCGAGGTAGCGTTAGGAAAAGACGTCAAAGACAACAAAGGCCACATTTGTTCACACTCAATCTCTAGCTGTCATGTATATTGCACCGAAACCACAGCCGCTTTTCCATATCCAGGCCCCACAAAACTTTCCATGGTTTTCCCCAGACGCTTCACATGCCCTGGTTCAATCAATTGACATCACGTTGACCCCGGTATACCACATCGTTCAAATTCACTCTATACCTTGCACGCCTTTAACCCTTGTGGATGTTCAGTCCCCGATCACTCAAAATCTGTTTCACTCCATCCTCCCACCTCCAATTTGGTCTCCCACTTCTCCTCGTTCCCTCCACCTCTGAAACATGTATCCTCTTTGTCAATCTTCCCTAACTCATTCCATCTATGTGACCAAACCATTTCAATACACCCCCTTCTGCTCTCTCAACCACACTCTTTTTATTACCACACATCTCACTTGCCCTTTCATTACTTACTCGATCAAACCACCTCACACCACATGTTGCCTTCATACATCTCATTTCCAACACATCCACCCTCCTCCGCACAACCTTATCAATGGACCACGCCTCAAAACGATATAACATTGTTGGAACCACTATTCCTTCAAACATACCTATTTTTGCTTTCCGAGATAATGTTCTCGCCTTCCACACATTTTACAACGCTCCCAGAGCTTTCGCACCCTCCCGAACCCTATGACTCACTTCCGCTTCCATGGTTCCATCCGCTGCAAAATCCACTCCCAGGTATCTAAAACACTTCACTTCCTCCAGTTCTTCTCCATTCAAATTTAACTCCCAATTTTCTTGTCCCTCAACCCTACTGTACCTAATAACCTTGCTCTTATTCACATTTACTCTCAGTTTTCATCTTTCACATACTTTACCAAACTCAGTTACCAGCTTCTGCAATTTCTCACCCAAATCAGCTACCAGCGCTGTATCATCAGCGAACAACAGCCGACTCACTTCCCCAGTAACCCCATCCATAAACCAATTAGACAACACTGGAGACACCACGCACCCCTGCCGCAAACCAACATTCACTGTGAACCAATCACTTTCCTCTCTTCCTACACGTATACATGCCTTACATCCTTGACAAAAGCTTTTCAGTGCTTCTAGCAACTTGCATCTCACACCATATACTCTTAATTCCTTCCACAGAGCATCTTTATCAACTCTATCATATGCCTTCTCCAGATCCATAAATGCTAGATACAAATCCATTTGTTTTTCTAAGTATTTCTCACATACATTCTTCAAAGCAAACTCCTGATCCACACATCCTCTACCTTTCTGAAACCACATTGCTCTTCCCTAAACTGATGCTCTGTATATGCCTTCACCCTCTCAATCAATACCCTTCCATATAATTTCCCAAGAATACTCAAGAATCTTATACCTCTGTATTTTGAACACTCACCTTTATCCCCTTTGCCTTTGTACAATTGCACTATGCATGCATTCCGCCAATCCTCAGGCACTTCACCATGAGCCTTACATACATTGAATATCCTCACCAACCAGTCAACAACAGAGTCACACCCTTGTTTAATAAATTCCAATGCAATACCGCCCAAACCCGCCGCCTTGCCGGCTTTTATCTTCTGCAAAACTTTTACTACCTCTTCTCAGTTTACCATATTATATATATATATATATATATATATATATATATATACATATGAAAAATGTGAAAAATGTATGAATATATATATATATATATATATATATATATATATATATATATATATATATATATATATATATATATATATATATATATATATATATATATATATATTTTTTTTTTTTTTTTTTTTTTTTTTTTTTTTACTTTGTCGCTGTCTCCCGCGTTTGCGAGGTAGCGCAAGGAAACAGACGAAAGAAATGGCCCAACCGCCCCCCCATACACATGTACATACACACGTCCACACACGCAAATATACATACCTACACAGCTTTCCATGGTTTACCCCAGACGCTTCACATGCCTTGATTCACTCCACTGACAGCACGTCAACCCCTGTATACCACATCGCTCCAATTCACTCTAATCCTTGCCCTCCTTACACCCTCCTGCATGTTCAGGCCCCGATCACACAAAATCTTTTTCACTCCATCTTTCCACCTCCAATTTGGTCTCCCTCTTCTCCTCGTTCCCTCCACCTCCGACACATATATCCTCTTGGTCAATCTTTCCTCACTCATTCTCTCCATGTGCCCAAACCATTTCAAAACACCCTCTTCTGCTCTCTCAACCACGCTCTTTTTATTTCCACACATCTTTCTTACCCTTACGTTACTTACTCGATCAAACCACCTCACACCACACATTGTCCTCAAACATCTCATTTCCAGCACATCCATCCTCCTGCGCACAACTCTATCCATAGCCCACGCCTCGCAACCATACAACATTGTTGGAACCACTATTCCTTCAAACATACCCATTTTTGCTTTCCGAGATAATGTTCTCGACTTCCACACATTTTTCAAGGCTCCCAAAATTTTCGCCCCCTCCCCCACCCTATGATCCACTTCCGCTTCCATGGTTCCATCCGCTGACAGATCCACTCCCAGATATCTAAAACACTTCACTTCCTCCAGTTTTTCTCCATTCAAACTCACCTCCCAATTGACTTGACCCTCAACCCTACTGTACCTAATAACCTTGCTCTTATTCACATTTACTCTTAACTTTCCTCTTCCACACACTTTACCAAACTCAGTCACCAGCTTCTGCAGCTTCTCACATGAATCAGCCACCAGCGCTGTATCATCAGCGAACAACAACTGACTCACTTCCCATATATATATATATATATATATATATATATGATATAATATATATATATATATATATATATATATATATATATATATATATATATATATATATATATATATATATATATATGTATATATATGTATATATATATATATATATATATATATATATATATATATATATATATATATATATATATATATATATATATATATATATATATATATATATATATATATATATATATATATATATATATATATGCCAAATCATATATGTATATACTGGAAAGGATCACAAATGAACGAATGATCATGTATATTCCTATGAATCCACGAAGAAATGAGACACAGTAATTTCCGAAGTGCACTTTTGTGTAATAATTATATCATCCGGGGAGATACAGGAAAGAAATATAACAGTCAGTTGATATACAAGGAATAGACGTAGCTAGGACGCCATTTGGTAGCAGTTGGCTTCGGAAAGTAATTCATTTGCCTCACTCTAAAATACGTCTCATATTTTTGGTCATTCACCCTAGTAAACGCCAATATAGCAAAGCTATAAACCACACACAACAGACCACTCACAGCAATAACTGAGTGCCTAACAACCGCAAACACTCAACATCTGTACAATGAAACGAAGACCCTGTGTGTCGGTACACGTTTGTTTGCAACACCATAGAACATTCCTCCACATGAAATGATACAATCCCACCTCAATATGGTCAGCACTTATTTCTTTGCAACCAAACCAGTCCAGTACTGACCAAGGACCCTCCAAAAAAAATGAAAAGCTTACCCTTGCTTCACACTTCAGCATCAGTCACTGACAGCTCCCTCCCCCCCCCCCTCTCTCTCTCTCTCTCTCTCTCTCTCTCTCTCTCTCTCTCTCTCTCTCTCTCTCTCTCTCTCTCTCTCTCTCTCTCTCTCTCTCTCTCTCTCTCTCTCTCTCTCTCTCTCTCTCTCTCTCTCTCTCTCTCTCCTCCTTTAACACAGCACTAACAATACATCTACAAACAAACAAACATTAAAGAACCGCTCTCCCAAACCAGCTTTAAACACCACCACTCCAGACATACAGCCATCTGAAACTACACTTCCTAAAATATACGAGTTGGCTTTTCACTTAAGAATACTTCTTAACGTTGCCTAGTAGTTAGCATTTTCCTCACTGGTACTTTCTTTAATCCTTCATAGAAATAGAATACTTCCTTTTTTGGCGCTTTTAGAGCATACTCTCTTTATCAAGTTTTCTATGCCATTCTCTAACCCTATCTTCCAGCACCAGACCCTTGTCCCGGCTCAGCACTCAGTACTCAACCCTTTGCCCAGTCCAACGTCCAGCGCCCCTATCCGGTTCAAAAAACAAATCTTGCCCCACTTCTGAGTCCAGGATCCACACCCTTGCCCACACCCAGCATCCAGCGCTCAACCTTTGTCCTAGCCAAGTGTCCAGCACAAGACTCTTGCCCCAGTCCAGTGTCCAGTACAAAACTCTTGCCCAAACATGGTTCCACTGCCCCTATGCAACGAGGGACCTATCAATCTAATTTCCAACCGCCGCTTGAAACTATATGAAATCGATCTCTCAGACTTCAAAACAATTTTCACTCAAGAAAAGACAAATCCACTGAATCTTTACTGGAGTAACTTAGGACTATTGCAAACCTCTGGATAATCTGCTTGGGTTTTTCCATGTCTCGACTTCCTCACTTCCAAGGGGGTAAAGTTTTGATTCCCCTTTTCGCTCTTCTTGTGTTGAGGGGAATTACATTAAGGTTTTTCTGAGGACCGGTTGAGCCGCCTCGTCTTATGATATCACCAGGTAACATTACGAAGACGGTGTGGTGCGCTTTTTGTTCATTCCTAGGACGTCTGTGGTTTGCACACTTAGGGTGCTGTGGTGTGTATTGTGATGGTAATGGTGTTGTGATGTGTATGTGGTGGTAGTGTAGT
>NC_092266.1:35656728-35663623 GCF_036320965.1 Panulirus ornatus
AATAAAAGGGGAGGGTTTTGGTGTGTTGAAGTACCCTAGACGTCATCTGAAAATTTGTGGCTTGGAATTAAACCGACCAAACATTGATCAAATAATCTGTTTTTCAGGGGGAAACGCCTTTCTCAACTCACCCGGGACCCAAAAGGGTAAAAACCCAAAACCTTTATGATGTCGTTCGGGTATCCCTTCCGCTCACGCCCCGCCTTTTTTGGGCCTCGCTGGCCCCTTTAAAAGTTATTTTAATGTTGACTCTTTAAAAATTTTTGGGTTCAACTGCAAAATGCGAACCCGGGGAGGAAGACGGTCAAACAAATTTAAGGGGGGTTGCGCTTTTAAAGGGTACCCGGGATGACGTCAAAATATTTTTATAATACAAAATCCCCCCCATTCCCCAATTGACCCCACTTGGTAAACCCTCAGAGTAGCAACCCTACCTTATTTTTTCATTTTTGTTTCTTCTTTCCCGCCCCGGAGGCCTTTCTTGCCCTCCGGCTAGAAGACCCCTTTATGGAAAAAGAAAATGAAAAAAAAAAAGCTGGGGCAACTTCTGAAATGCGACCGGGACAAAAGAGGGGCCCCAAACAAACATAAGATGGGGTTTGGGTTTTGTTGAAGAAACCCGGGATGACGTCTTGATAGGTGGGGCTTGGGACTTACCGACCAATCATTGATCAAATTTTTAATGGTTTGGGACCCCCGCCCTTCTCATGGCGTCACCAGCTGCCCTTACAAAAAGGACCCCTCCCCTTATTTTTGGGCCTTTTTTGCATCCTCCCCGCTAAACGGGGGCTTTTTTTTTGGCCTCACGGGGTTTAAATGTAAATGAACAAGGGTTTTTATCCTCCTAAATGCATTTCTGAGGGGGAATTTAGGGCCCCCAAACAGGAGAAAATATAAAAAAGGTTGCTGCTTTGAAGTCCCCGGCAGACGCCCACTTATAGGGGGACCTTTTTATAACCAATTTTTGGGACATTTTTTTTTTGTGATTACAAGTCCCCCCCCGTGACGTCCCCCCCGGGGAAGTTTTTTTTTTGGGTTTTCCCTTTCCCTCAGGGTGGCCTTTCCGGGCCCTTTCCGGCGGGCCCTAAATTCATGGAAGGGTTATTTCTTAAAATAAACTCGATAACCCTGAAAAAACCTTGGCGAAAAACATCCAAACAGAACATATAAAAATAGGACTCGCTTTAAAAACCCCCCGGGGATGTCATCTAAATAGGGGGCCAAGGGAATGACCGACCGAATTTTTTGGCAATTTTTTGTGAGTTTAGTCCCCCCCCTTCTCATAAAGGTCACCCGATAGCCCCACGCAGCAACCCAAAACCTTATTTTGTGCAATTTGGTTACTCTTCCGTTTTACAAGGGCCCTTTTCTTAACCCACACTCATTTGAATGCGAAAACTTTAGGGAAAGAAAAAAAGCACTCTGACCCGGAAACGGACAAGAGAACTAAAAGGGCTACGGTTTTGAAGGCCCCGGGCCTGATTTCATCTGATGGGGGGAGCCTCGGTAAACCAATCATTGGACAAAATATTTCTGGTTTCCGGGCTTTCACCTCCCTAAAAACCCCCATCCTTTAAATAAATTAAAAAACCCAAATGAAGACACACACCCCCCTCCGCAAATTTAACTTTCACTGAGAATCAATCATTTCCCTCTTTTTAACTACACATGCCTTAATTCTCGGAAAAAACCTTTTCACTGATCAAACAACTTCCCCCCACACCGGGAAATTTTTAAAAATACCCCCCAATTTGCCTCTATCAACTCTACATATCCCTTTCCCTCAAGATCTGAAATTTCTACATAAAAATTGCTTTTATTTTTCAATTATTCCCCACATACATTCTTCAAAGGGAAAAATTCCTGATCCACATATCCTCTACCCACTTCTAAAACCCACACTGTTTTTTCCAAAAATCGTTTGTTTCGCACAAATTGAAACTTTCCCCCTTAATAACCTCTCAATCAATCCCCTCCAATATTTCCCGGGAATACAAAAAAACTTATACCTCAGTAATTTATCATTTCACTTTTTTTCCCCATTGCCTTTTTAAAAAGGGCACATGCAAGCTTTCCCCACTAATCCCAGGCATCTAACCATGATAAATACTTTACATCAAAAAACCTTACCAAACCCAATTTAACAATACAGTCACCCCCTTGTTTAAAAATTCCCTGCAATACCATTCAAACTCGCTGCCTTGCCGCTTTTATCTTTCCCCAAAGGTTTTCTATCTCTTTCTCTTTTTTCCCAAAACATTCTCCCCAAATTTTTCACTTTGCAAACCCCCTCGAAACCCAAAAAACCATATCTGCCCCCCTCTATCACCCAAAAACCCTTCAACAAACCCTTTAAAATACTACTTCCAAACCCTCACGTTTACCACTAAATTGTTTTCAAACCCCCCCATTTCCCCCTTCACTGAATTTCCCCTTTCTTCCCTTGTCTTCGGGACTTTTAAAAACCTTCCCTTTCCCAAAAAATCTTTTTTTTCTCCCCCAAAATTGAAAGATACTCTCTCAAAACCCCCAAATCCATTTGGCCCCCTTTTCCACCCCTTGCACCTTTCCCTTTTTAAACCCCCCCCTCTTTCTTTTAAAACCCTCTCCCACCAAAATTTTCAATTTTTTCCCTGCAAAAACGTCCAAAAGGGCCCCCTTCTCTTTTACTAAAAATCTTTCTTCCAACCCTCACTCAATCCACTTTTTAATCTGCTCAAACCCCCCACAATTGTCAAAGCCACAACATCTTTTTCGCAACCATCAATGCTTCCCTAATACATCCCCTTCCTCCCCCACTCCCCCTTTGGGCCTTTTTTCTCAAACCTTTTTTTCCCTTCTGACCAGTCTCCCTGGGACTTCCTCACACAAAACTCCTTTCCCCAATAACTTTTTCCCCCACCCCTTTTCTTTAAACCCCAACATTTTCTCTTCTTTTTCGGGAAAACCCCCTAAAATCTTTACCTCGGCTACAAAAAAATAATTGATTAGACATCTCTCCCCTTTGCCCCCTCTCAGCACATTAACTTTCCCAAAAATCTCCTTCGCGCGCCTTCAATTAACCTAACCCAGTAACACTCTCTGGCCATCTCTTCCTCCTTACATACTATACTTTAGTATATCTCCTCTTTTTTTAATCAGGTATTCCTAATCAACAGGCCTTTTTCAGAACAAAATCTACAGCTCTCTTCATCAATTTCCATTTTCCAACACTGAACACAGGCAGTACAAAACACCCAATTATTCCCTCAACTGCCACAGTAACTCCCACCTTTGCATTGAAATGAACCTCACTATAACCTGGTTTCGTGAGCAAAATTACTAACACACCTCACTCAGATCTCCCAAAACACTTATGCCTCTCATGATGTTTCGGTCATGGCCCAGTGCATAGGCACCAATATCCACCCATCCCTCTCTCCATCACTTGCAGTTTTACCCATACCAATCTAGAGCTTTACTTTCTTACTCTCTATAACATTTTCGTTTCACTCAAGCCAAAACATTGGAGTCCTTTCCTCTAACATGCTATCTATCTCTCCTTTTTCCTTATCTTTCGGTATATCCCAACACATTTAAACCCACCAATATGAGCCTTCGAGAGGATGAGCACTTCCCGATATAATAATAGGAGGGAATTTCTCGACCCCGGCTCCCGTTACCTTCCATCGCCTTCTTCGACACTTTAATAATGCGTGGGACGTATGCTGTGTCCCCTATAGATATAAAAAAAAAAGATATATATATAAATATATGTAAAGATATGTATAAAAGTTTAGTATATATGGGAAATTCATGAAGGGCTAAATGGGATGAAAAGTAGTGGTGATGTAGAAGGAATGAATGAGTATTTTGAAGTTTGTTTGAATGTGTCTATGACAGAGTGGCATATAAGGTGTTTGGTCGAGTGGTTGCAAAGTGAAGGGTTAGGGAAAATGATTTGGTAAACAAGAAGAGGTAGTAAAAGCGTTGCTGAAGATTGAAAGCGGCAAAGGCAGCAGTTTTGGATGGTATTGCAGTGGAATTTATTAAAAAGGGGTGAAACTGTATTGTTGAACTGTTGTAAGGTTGATTTAATGTATGGTATACCATGGTGAGGGTGCCTGAGATTGGCGAATGCGTGCATAGTGCCCTTGTAACAAACAAAGGGGATAAGAAGTGAGTGCTCAAATTACAGAGTATAAGTTTGTTGAGTATTCGGTAAATTATATAGGGTATTGATTGAGAGGGAAGGCATTACAGAGCCATCAGATTGGGGAAGAGCATGGTGGTTTCAAAGTGGTAGAGGATGTGTGATCAGAGTTTGTTGGTTGTGACGAATGTATGGAGAAATAGACTTAGAAAAGCAAATGATTTGTATGTAGCATGTATGGATCTGGAGACGGCATATGATAAGTTGGATAGAGAAGCCTCAGTGGAAGGTATTAAGAATATATGGTGTGGGAGGCAAGTTGGTTTAGAAGCATGAAAACTTTTATCGAGATGTAAGTCATGTTTAACGGTTAGGAAGAGAGAAAGTGATTGGTTCTCAGGAATGTAGGTTTCGGCAGGGGTGTGTGATTCTCCATGGTTGTTTAAATTTTTTTATGGATGGGTTGTTAGGGAGGAAATGCAAGAGTTTTTGAAAGAGGGCAAGTATGAAGTCCGTTGGGGATGAAGACTTGGAAGGGATCATTTGTTGTTACGCTGAATGAATACAGCGCTGGTGCGGATTCATGTGAGAAACCTTGCAGAAGTGTGACGAGTTCTGTAAAGTGTGTGAAGAAGAACGTAAGAGTAAAATGTAATAAGAGCAAGGTTATTAGGTCAGTAGGGTGGAGGCAAGTCAAACATGAGGTGAGTTTGAAGGAGAAAACTGAGAAGTGAAGTGTTTTTAGATATCTGAGTGGAATCTGTCAGCGGATGCACCATGGAAGCGGAAGTGGATCAAAGGTGGGGGAGGCGAAAATTTTTTGGTGCCGTGAAAAATGTTGAAGTCGAGAACATATCCCGGAAAGCAAAAATGGGTATGTTTGAAGGAATAGTGGTTCCAACAATGTTGTATGGTTGCGAGGCGTGGGCTATGGATAGAGTTGTGCGCAGGAGGATGGATGTGCTGGAAATGAGATGTTTGAGGACAATGTGTGGTGTGAGGTGGTTTGATCGAGTAAGTAACGTAAGGGTAAGAGAGATGTGTGGAAATAAAAAGAGCGTGGTTGAGAGAGCAGAAGAGGGTGTTTTGAAATGGTTTGGGCACATGGAGAGAATGAGTGAGGAAAGATTGACCAAGAGGATATATGTGTCGGAGGTGGAGGGAACGAGGAGAAGAGGGAGACCAAATTGGAGGTGGAAAGATGGAGTGAAAAAGATTTTGTGTGATCGGGGCCTGAACATGCAGGAGGGTGAAAGGAGGGCAAGGAATAGAGTGAATTGGAGCGATGTGGTATACAGGGGTTGACGTGCTGTCAGTGGATTGAATCAAGGCATGTGAAGCGTCTGGGGTAAACCATGGAAAGCTGTGTAGGTATGTATATTTGCGTGTGTGACGGTGTATGTACATGTGTATGGGGGGTTGGGTCATTTCTTTCGGTCTGTTTCCGTGCGCTAACCTCGCAAACGCGGAGACAGCGACAAAGTATAAAAAAAAAAAAAAAATAATAATATATAATATATATATATATATATATTATATATATATATATATATATAAAATATAATATATATAATATATATAATATATATATTATATATATATATATATATAATATAATATTATATATATATATATATATATTTTTTTGCTTTGTCGCTTCCCCGCGTTTTGCGAGGTAGCGCCACAAACAGACGAAAGAAATGGCCCAACCCACCCCGTATACAGTATATACATAATGCGCCCACACACGCAAATATCATACCGACACTGCTTTCCATGTTACCCCCAGAAACGCTTTCACATGCCCTGATGCAATCCACTGCACACGTTCAAACCCGTAAAGTTTCCAACATCGATCAATTCACTCTATTCCTTGCCCTCCCTTGCACCCTCCTGCATGTTCAGGCCCCGATCACACAAATCTTTTTCACTTCCATCTTTCCACCTCCAATTTTGTCTCCCCACGTCTCCCGTTCACTCCACCTCCGACACATATATCCTCTTTTGTCAATCTCTCCCACTCATTCTCTCCATGCCCCAATACCAATTTCAAAACAACCCTCTTCTGCTCTCTCACCACGCTCTTTTTATTTCCACACATCTCTCTTACCTTACGTTACGTACTCGATCCAAACCACCGCACACCACACATTGTCCTCAAACATCTCATTTCCAGCACATCCATCCTCCGCGCACAACCTATCCATTCCCAACGCACGCAACCATACAACATTGTTGGAATCACTATTTCTTCAAACATACCCATTTTGCTTTCCGAGATAATGTTTCTCGACTTCCACACATTCTATGTCATAGAAGGTGTTTAATGTTGGGTAGGATTTGTGTCAGGTGTGGTACCTACTGTTGGGTGGAGTGTTTTCATCTGTGGTGGTCACTGCTGGCGAAGTCACTGCCAATGGGGAAGGTCTCTCCCCCACTGTCATATACAGTTTGCGATGAAGTCCAGTCGTTTTTTTTGTTTTTTTTTTTTTTTTGATGAATGTCCTGGAGTGATGCGGGCCAGAGGTCGGCTGCATTGCCTGCTTCTGAAGTCGAGCAGATGATCCTGGAGGTCGACATCTTTAGCGGCTGTGTCAGCCATTCCGATGAGGTAGCCCAGGGAGTAGACGTCGCTGGCGGGTGAGGCTGCCAGCCACCATCTCAGGGGATACCAAATTTCTCTTGTGGTCCGTCGCTGCCGACCTCATCACTTGGCCACCTCCTCTCAGCCGAATCGATGATGTGGATGTCGCTTCTGGAGCC